>NW_028296644.1:2285000-2382500 GCF_055471065.1 Atractosteus spatula | reverse complement strand
GTTAATGGAGCCAGCGGTGGGGCGCTCCCCCTGAGGTTTGTGCGGGTCCCGATGCCCCAGTATAGTGACGGAGACGCTGTGTGGTAAAAAGGCGCCGTCTTTTGGATGAGATGTAAAACCGAGTCATAGCTCTCTGTGGTCATTAAAAGTGACCACCAAAACCTTTGACAAAAGCTCTTGGTAATTGATGGTCTTCAATAATGCTTCTCCTTTAGGTACATTTGAAATCAGCTGAAAATGCTGTGAAATGGGGGGGCACTTCAGGCCAGTGTAGGATTTGGGTTACAAGAACCATTAAACAGTACGAGAAAGCCCGTACACTGAATCGCTGGGCTTTCTATTCAAAGGACAAAAGAAACTTCCCTGAATTCCATTTTTTGCAGCACAGAGAAGACAGCGGGCACGAGGCCTGTTACCTCAGTTGGTTAGAGCGTGGTGCTAATAAAGCCAAGGTCGCGGGATCGCTCCCCGTTGGGGCCAGGCAGTCTCCTCCTCTCTTGCCAAAACCCGTCGCTTTCTTGCTGTGGTGAGATTGGTGGTAATGCAAAGACGCCACATACTGCCGACAGACGAGAGTGTTGCGGGAGAAGAGAGAAGTGATGGAAGATTGAAGAGTGTCCTAGGTGGAGCCAAGATGAAGTGTCACAATTGCATAGGGGAGGATTTCAAATGTTTAAGATGGTAAAAATAACCGGAAGTGATCCCCCAGTCCGGCGCAGTCTGACGTACTTCTGTCATATAAAGTGAAACCAGATGTCGAACTGGAGCCTCACCATTTGCATAAGTGAGGCTCCAGTTATACATCTAGTTTCACTTTAAATGACAAAACTGAAGAGACTTAAAAGAGCTGGAGAGGATTTCTTACAACTTTTGAGCCGGCACAGTTTTCGAAAACGTTTTCTTCACGCTGCACTATACAACACAGACAGCCAAGAGTCTCCAAAACAAAACGAATTGACAGATAGGAGAAAAGTCCCACTCGTTCTAAAGTTCCCAAAATCCAGCACTGAGCGTAAACAAAGTGTTCAAGTAGCGTGGGAATGCTACCCCTAATCCTAGCTGGAATTTGAGCGTCTGGTTCAGAGTTTGCTCAAGAGTTTACCTTTCACAGATGCGCAAAGATGAATGTTGAGGGTGCACGCTTCAAGGCGCCTTACAGTGCAGGGAGTGATTAGAGACGATTCGTGACTTGTGCTCGTTCCCATATACCGTACGCCCGGGGTTGCAGTGCTAGGATGACGTCCAATACCGCTTCGGCACGTAACGGCATTATATTCAAGTGCAGGACGTGAGGGTTTTATTTTGTTCGTTTTGTTCTGCTCTGCTTTGCTTTGTTTTGCTTTCCATGGCGTCCGTAAGAGCGTCAATAAAAAGGCGATTCCTGCGTCTAACACGAATGTAAGAGCTATTTCAAGTGCGGCTTCTAAAATGCTTGTAGACATTTGTCTGTTGTTGATTGTTTTTTTGTGTCTAACAAAGTGCCATTTTCCTGTCCGGACGGGGAGACTTTTTCATTCCCACATGAAGCAACCCTTAAGTCCTCTGAGGCGTGTCTGTCTGCAAGGTTTGTATTTTGGAAAGGTTTTTTTTTTTTTAACGGAGAACGACTTTGAAAATGATTTCTGCCGGCGTCTCGCGATCCATGTGAGATTGTAACAAGAACATGGTGCGGCTTCTTAAATGCTTGTGGACATTTGTCTGTTGTTGATTGTTTCTTTGTGTCTAACAAAGTGCCATTTTCCTGTCCGGACGGGGAGACTTTATCATTCCCACATGAAGCCACCCTTAAGTCCTCTGAGGCGTGTCTGTCTGCAAGGCTTGTATTTTGGAAAGGTTTTGTTTTTTAATGGAGAACGACTTTGAAAAAGGTTTCCGCCGGCGCCTCGCGATCCATGTGAGATTGTAGCAAGAAGGCAGCAATGGCGGTGCTTTCTGTAGTCGTGGCCGAGTGGTTAAGGCGATGGACTAGAAATCCATTGGGGTCTCCCTGCGCAGGTTCGAATCCTGCCGACTACAGTGTCCTCCTCACGTCGTCGTGTGCCGCCGCAAACAAGGAAAAGTGCCTTTCTGCTTTTTCTGGTGGTTTTAAAACGCGAGATCGCTTGTACCCGCTGCCTTGGAAAGAAATGCTTCAGCGTCCGCAAACGGCATTTTGCAGCTGGAAGAAGATGGCGACGCTTTTTGCGGTCGCGTGTCTTGTGCCCCATTTCCGGCCTTTAACATTGAATCAATAAAGCTGTTAGAACCGACACCATAGGTGCTTTTCTTACAACTTTTGATCTGACTCAGTTTCGGAATGCAATTCCTGAACACTGCGAGAGACAACCTAGGCTGCCAAAAGTCTCCGAAACCAAATTTTGATAGCAGAAAATTCTCACTCGTCCAGAAGTTCCCTTGGGACCCAACATCCAGCACAGAGTGGTAAAAAAGCATTTTTTTTGTAAACCTTCACAGTGTGCATTGGTGGTTCAGTGGTAGAATTCTCACCTGCCACGCGGGAGGCCCGGGTTCGATTCCCGGCCAATGCAGTGGCTTTTGCAGCGAGCGGCTCCATCACTTGCATCCCCTTTCAACTCACAACTGAAAACCCACTGAATCTTAGAAGCTGTGAGCCAGGTCAGTACCCGGATGAGGGTGACCTACAGGGAAAAACAAAGTTTACAGCTGGAAGCGGTGTTAATGGAGCCAGCGGTGGGGCGCTCACCCTGAGGTCTGTGCGGGTCTCAATGCCCCAGTATAGTGACGGAGACGCTGTGTGGTAAAAAGGCGCCGTCTTTTGGATGAGATGTAAAACCGAGGTCATAGCTCTCTGTGGTCATTAAAAGTTATGAAAGCTATGTCTCCCCGTTCGGACAGGAAAATGGCACTTTGTTAGACACAAAAAAACAATCAACAACAGACAAATGTCTACAAGCATTTTAGAAGCCGCACTTGAAATAGCTCTTACATTCGTGTTAGACGCAGGAATCGCCTTTTTATTGACGCTCTTACGAACGCCATGGAAAGCAAAACAAAGCAAAGCAGAGCAGAACAAAACGAACAAAATAAAACCCTCACGTCCTGCACTTGAATATAATGCCGTTACGTGCCGAAGCGGTATTGGACGTCATCCTAGCACTGCAACCCGGGGCATACGGTATATGGGAACGAGCACACGTCAGGAATCGTCTCTAATCACTCCCTGCACTGTAAGGCGCCTTGAAGCGTGCACCCTCAACATTCATCTTTGCGCATCTGTGAAAGGTAAACTCTTGAGCAAACTCTGAACCAGACGCTCAAACTCCAGCTAGGATTAGGGGTAGCATTCCCACGCTACTTGAACACTTTGTTTACGCTCAGTGCTGGATTTTGGGAACTTTAGGACGAGTGGGACTTTTCTCCTATCTGTCAATTCGTTTTGTTTTGGAGACTCTTGGCTGTCTGTGTTGTATAGTGCAGCGTGAAGAAAACGTTTTCGAAAACTGTGCCGGCTCAAAAGTTGTAAGAAATCCTCTCCAGCTCTTTTAAGTCTCTTCAGTTTTGTCATTTAAAGTGAAACTAGATGTATAACTGGAGCCTCACTTATGCAAATGGTGAGGCTCCAGTTCGACATCTAGTTTCACTTTATTTGACAGAAGTACGTCAGACTGCGCCGGACTGGGGGATCACTTCCGGTTATTTTTACCATCTTAAACATTTGAAATCCTCCCCTATGCAATTGTGACACTTCATCTTGGCTCCACCTAGGACACTCTTCAATCTTCCATCACTTCTCTCTTCTCCCGCAACACTCTCGTCTGTCGGCAGTATGTGGCGTCTTCGCATTACCACCAATCTCACCACAGCAAGAAAGCAACGGGTTTTGGCAAGAGAGGAGGAGACTGCCTGGCCCGAACCCGCGACCTTGGCGTGATTAGCACCACGCTCTAACCAACTGAGCTAACAAGCCTCGTGCCCGCTGTCCTCTCTGTGCTGCAATTCTTTGAATAGAAAGCCCTGCGATTCAGTGTACGGGCTTTCTTGTGCTGTTTAATGGTTCTTGTAACCCAAATCCTACACTGGCCTGAAGTGCCCCCCCATTTCACAGCAGTTTTCAGCTGATTTCAAATGTACCTAAAGGAGAAGCATTATTGAAGACCATCAATTACCAAGAGCTTTTGTCAAAAAGGCATACTGGGGCATTGGGACCAGCACAGACCTCAGGGTGAGCGCCCCACCACTGGCTCCATTAACACCGCTTCCAGCTGTAAGCTTTGCTTTTCCCTGTAGGTCACCCTCATCCAGGTACTGATCTGGTCACAGCTTCTAAGCTTCAGTGGGTTTTCAGTTGCAAGTTGAAAGGGGATGCAAGTGATGGAGCCGCTTGCTGCAAAAGCCACTGCATTGGCCGGGAATCGAACCCGTCTTAACATATCTTAAGCAGCTCCAACAATTACAGCTACACATCAAAGGACAGGACTTGAGACAGGACCAACCGGTCATCTCATGCTACATATCAAAGGATAGCTACACATCAAAGGACAGGACATGAGACAGGACCAACCGGTCAACTAATGCTACATATCAAAGGGCACGACGAATACACATGAAGCTGAAACAAAACAACTTCCTGAGATCATACTGTATATAAGAGCTGGGAAACCCTTGCAGTTTGTCTGTCCTGCGGGGCAGACCCAACGTGCGTTGATGTCCTTATTGAGCTCAATAAAACAACTGAATCCACAAAGACTGTGTCCTGCTCCTGTGATGAAGGATTTCCCACAACAATTTGGCGTAGTCGGCAAGGATTCTCCAGGTTTCCGGTAATTCCCAGACGGCACACAGGGTGAGTATATTTTATACGTTACCACCCAATTAGGTTACCGTAAGGGAAGGGTTAGGGTTAAGGTAGGGGAACAAAGCTCTTTCTCCCAGATTTTCTCTAAGAAGGGACCATCTGGGACAAGGAGTGTTGCACTCTCCTTCCAACGACTGAAACCCTCCCAGTTTATTTTCTGATGTTCAGGCCATGTGGAAAGGTAGTCTGAAGTCTTTTGATCCACTCAGTTTCCTTTTTCTTTCTTTCCATCTCTGTCCAGTTGGGGTTGCTCTCCAGTCCTGTGGCCTCCAGCGCTTCCAGCCCGTGCTGTAGGAAGTGTGCCACCAGGTGAGTCCTCCTTTCCCGCTGGTTCCGGATGTTGTACCTGTGTTGTGCCAGTCGGGTTCGGATGGAGTTACCTGTTTCCCCCACATAGGTCACCCCGCACGTTTTGCACTGGATGCCATAGACAGCGTTATTGGTGTTTTCTGAGAGCGCCCTTTGCAACTGGAGGATTTCTTTGGTTTTGTTGTTTTGGATGGTTGTTTTTTGTTTGAAGTGTTTGGCTTTTGGTGTATTTGATCTGTTTTGTACCGGTTTTAGTTTGCTTTGGACTAAATAATCCTGTAGGTTTTTGTTTTTTCTATATGCAGATATGATTTTGTGTTTCCTCAGTAGGTTTGTGTTTTCTAATATCGTGGTGAATGTAGACTTTAGTGTTTGGTTGGTTATTATGCTGAGTTGGGAGTATGTTGTGATGAGGGGTATTATTTTGCTGTCATCAGGTGTTTTTCTGTTTAGAAATGTTTGTGCCACATTTTTGAGGAAACTTCGTGTGTATCCTCTCTGGTGTAGAGCTTGGAAGAGTATGTGTTTGGCTTCTTCAAAGTCTTGTTGTTGTGTGCAGATTTTGTGGAAGCGTAGGAGCTGTGATTTTACCAGTCCTTTGAAAGTATGTTTTGGGTGGAAGCTGTCTTTGTGGAGTAAGCCGTGTGTGTCCGTGTCTTTGAAATATACCTTGATGTCCAGTTTGCCTGTGTTGTTGAAGGAGGAACCCTTGTATCTGGTGGTGTCTAGGAAGTCTATGTGGTTTTCATGCTTGGTGTATTTGAGTTTAATGGACCTGTGGTGTGTGTTGAGGGTGTTAATGAATTCTTGAAAGGCCTGTGGGCCGTGCGTCCAGGTTCCCCAGATGTCGTCAAGGTACCTGAAGTAGTGTGTAGGTTTGTGTGTACATTTTGGGAATACTGTGGCTTCCCAATGGGCCATATAGATGTCAGCATACAGATGCAGCCATTCAAAGTGCGCGTTACAGACACGTACCGCAGGTGGCGTCGCGCAGCGTGACGCAAGATGACGCGTGGCACCGCAGTACGTGATTGGTTGACCAACAGGGGCACTCGTGGTCCGTTGGTCTGTCGTAGAAAGACTTACTGTACAGTAAACGTCTTTGCTGTGCCCGTTGTAGATATTGAATTTTACCACTGAAGGGAAATCTTAGTAGCTGAGCATAAAAAGAATAGGAGCATACTGTAACGCGTGTGAAGGCCATAAACTATATTAATTTTGGAACATAAACATACAGTATATACAGTAGCTGGTCTTGGTACTTTAAAGAAAAAAATACACACCAGTATTCCATTTCTCCCTAAACATTTTAAGCTTCGAAGTCTTTAACTAACGTGATACCGGAGTCAACAAGCATACTTTTAGAATTTGATTAAAAGGGAATATAATATGGAATTGCGCATCTAAAGAATTTAATAACGGTATGATTATATCCGTGTACTGCGACAGGGCTGTGTAGGGCTGTTTCGCCTCTCACTTCATGCAACTGTACCAGGAAGAGGATTTCTTTCTATTCGAAACGTGTATTTTAAAAGTTTAAGAAGTAAAAACCTTACAGCGTACACAGATTTCTAAACTGATCAGGATCGTTATCTTTGTCTTATGCATAATAATGTTCACCGCTCTGTCCAGCAAATTAATAATAAACTTTATTTTATATAGCGTTTTAAACGAATAAGTAATTAGATTGCTCATAAACCTAATCACTTGCTTTTTCTTTTTATTTAGGCTCAGATTTCAACTATAGATCGTATTATTAATAACCATAATAACAACCAACCGGTTTAATTCGTCACAGCCAGCACTCCTGCAGAGAGGGGGTTGTACTCGTAAAGTAGAAGCAGGCGAGATTTCCAGCGAAAGACACCCCCCCTCAAAAACCCAGCAAGCAGTAAGGCTTTATGTTGAAAATTGAAGTGGATTTTGTTTATGATAAAGAGGAGAAACTGGGATGGGAGGAGGGTTTGGTTTTGCATAAGGGGCGGGATTATGATAATTGGAGGAATTTGCGAGAGTATAATGGTTTGATATATTTGATTTTGTATTGTGGTCGTTATCTATGTTTTTGGTTGGTATTATGTTTATATGGTTGTTTTTGTTGGTTGGTTGTTATTATGGTTATTAATAATACGATCTATAGTTGAAATCTGAGCCTAAATAAAAAGAAAAAGCAAGTGATTAGGTTTGTGAGCAATCTAATTACTTATTCGTTTAAAACGCTATATAAAATAAAGTTTATTATTAATTTGCTGGACAGAGCGGTGAACATTATTATGCATAAGACAAAGATAACGATCCTGATCAGTTTAGAAATCTGTGTACGCTGTAAGGTTTTTACTTCTTAAACTTTTAAAATACACGTTTCGAATAGAAAGAAATCCTCTTCCTGGTACAGTTGCATGAAGTGAGAGGCGAAACAGCCCTACACAGCCCTGTCGCAGTACACGAATATAATCATATCGTTATTAAATTCTTTAGATACGTGATTCCATATTATATTAGCAGAAAAGCTTAAACTACCACTTTTTCACACGCTATTTCACGTTAGTTAAATTTAATTTATTTATATATTATATATTTATATCTCTGACCAAGGGAAACGTCTCATTTTTTCAAAGAAATGTTTGTTCACAACGGCGACTGTCAGAAGATAGGACACAGCGGCTCAGGCACCCGCTGAATGGAAAAGGGGCACTTTAATGTTCTGTATGGCTAATACTAAAGCCAATACTAATATTCAATACTTTAATATCCTTTTCTGTATGTTTAACAATAGTGGGTACTGGCCTAATTCGTCCCTGCTCCCGTTGTTAGGTGTTAATGTGTTGTTAAGTGTGAATTTGTAGCTGTTTCCCTGGGGTCTGGCTTTTTTTCTGGAAAACCATAACTGGTCTTGTCCAGATTGACTGTCGGCGCCCAGGTCTGATCTTTGTCTTCTAAGCTCTCTGTGTACAGTGGAGCCTCCTGTCCAGCCAGCACATGTCCACAGACATTCACAACAACGACATATCATAAAACGTTTGCACATATAGTGTGCAAAAATGCACTTTATTTACTAAAAATAAGACAGAGATACTGTATCAATTTATGTTGCATTAGCCTGATTATGATTAAAAAAACACATATAATTAAACACGCGTTTGCGATTTAAATCAAAACACGATTTAAATCAATATAAATGTTTATATTGTATCGCATACTGTCCAGCCTCCATTTCTCTATAAAAATTTACTCTATTACACACACACACAATAGAAGCAGGAAGCAGAAGCAGGGACCGTTGTCAGAAGGGAAGAAGGTGACTATTCATTGTTATCAAAAATGACTTAGAATCGATCATGTTGCGATATTTTGAAATATAAAAGTCAATTGATTGTCCATAATATCGCTATTCTATTTTTTCGAAGAAATGTTTGTTAAAAGAAAAGTCCAGCACCAGCTGGATTTGAACACACAACCTGCAAGTTGTTAATCAGGCACGTAGACCAGTAGGCTACAAGACAACTCGCATGACAGGGAGGCGAAACAGCCCTACATAGCCCTGTCGCAGTACACGAATATAATCATATCGTTATTAAATTCTTTAGATACGCGATTCCATATTATATTAGCAGAAAAGCTTAAAACTACCACTTTTTCACACGCTATTTCACATGCTAGTTAAATACTTCGATGCTTGAAATGTTTAGGGAGAAATGGAATACCAGTGTGTATTTTTCCTTTAAAGTACCGATTCCTGGAATCTGACTGGCTGACACCCTTCTGAAGTGGTTCCATAAAATCTGGTATACGGAAAAGAAAGCATTGATAAAAAAAGCCTGGATTCTCATGTATCTCATACAAGTATATTTTAATACAGTCTTTGCTGTGCTCTTGAGGATCCTTGTGATATTTTGAGCTCTAGTTGAATGATAAGTGTCGCATTTTAAATCATTTTCGTAGTTAGAAATTATGAAACGCCCTGTTAAAAGCAAGGGAGTTTTTATGCCCTTTGAAGTAAAACAAAATGCCTGACAAAGTATGGCTTGGACAGATTCCAAGTGCTTGTACAAATGTGCTAAAGAAATTATACTTTGAGTATACAGCTTGTCCAAAGTCATTCATTATTAATACTATTAGTAATATCTTCGGTAAAGGCTTTGATGCATAAATATATCTGATAAAGGTAGGTTGTGTACTTTTGTCCAGCTGAGCAATCTTGCTTTCATAAAATATATACGCGATTCAATATTATATTCAATATTATATATTATATATATAAAATGTTTAGGGAGAAATGGAATACTGGTGTGTATTTTTTCTTTAAAGTACCGAGACCAGCCATATACTGTATGTTTATGTTCCAAAATTAATATCGTTTATGGCCTTCACACGCGTTGCAGTATGCTCCTATTCTTTTTATGCTCAGGCACTAAGATTTCCCTTCAGTGGTAAAATTCCATATAAATATTCAATACTTAAACGGGCACAGTTAAGACATTTAATATACATATAGATACGGTATACAGTACAGTTTGCATACGGTAATATGTTTATGTTCCTAAATCAATCTCTTTTATGAGCATGTGTAAGGCATGCTGAATCGATTCTCAAAAATTACTGTACTTTGCATGATTGGAAAAAAATGCGTGATTGCGAAATGCTGTGGTGTTACTTTTACAAAGACGGTCAATGAAAAAAAGAATGTGGACCAGGGCAATACTTTGAGTTTACAGCTTGTCCAAGGTAATTTATTATTAATACTATTAGTAATATCTTCGTTAAAGACTTTGATGGCTACAGCTCAAACATGAGAGGTTGAGCTTTATTAGCTCCACCTTGCGGAAATTCCGGATACTATTATTTTGCTAGCGGTATTTACTGCGTACAGCATACCGGAAAATAATGCGGTATCGCCCGCGCATTTTGAATGGCTGCATCTGTAGGGCGGAGCCAAGCGTTTCCCCATAGCAGTTCCTTTTATTTGTAAGTAGTATTGCTCTTCAAATTCAAAATCATTTTTGTTGAGGCTACTTTCCAATAGCTTCAGAATTTGTGTTTCTGGTCTGTTGCGGTCAGGGTATTTGAGAAAGCACTCCCGGACTGCTTTCAGTCCCTCCGTAGTTTCAATGTTGGTGTATAAACTGTCAATGTCAATGGTGAACAGAAAGGCTCCCTGTTGTATTGTAGCATTTTTGACTTTGGCTACAAAGTCATAGGTGTCTTTGATGTAACTTGGGTGGTGTTTAGAAATGGGGTTGAGGAAATGGTCTAGATATTCTGCTATTCTGTAGGATTCACTGTTGCAGTCGGACACTATGGGCCTCCCAGGTGGAATTTCGTAGGGGAGTGGCCATGTTTCTGGGGCTTTATGAATTTTGGGGAGGAGGTAGAAAATCCTCGGTCGTGGTGATTCCTCTCCTCTTAGGTAGAATGCCTGTTTTTTTGTTAGGTGTTTTAGTTCAACCAGAGTTTGTAGGATTTGCCCTATTTCTAGTGCTGTTTGTTTGTACAGCGGTTCTTCCAAAGTAGTATAGTGTTCCTGATTATTTAATTGTCTGTGTGCTTCTGCAAAGTATTGTTCTCTGTCCATGATAACTATTGCACTCCCTTTGTCTGCTGGTTTTATGACTATATGTTTGTTTTCCTTTAAATGTTTTAAGGCTATGGTTTCCTCCTTTGTTATGTTGTGTGAGTCCCTGTATGGTCGGAGTTTTCGTAGAATTCTGTTGTCCTCTTGAATGATTTCCTGGATTTCTGGTGGCAGTTGGTTTTCCCCTGGGTCCCAGCTGGATTTAGGCAGGAAGGGAACCCTTTCTGTGTCGGTGTCTTTATCCTCAAAGAAGGCGGTCAGTTTAAGGCGACGGTGGTATTGTCGGATTTCGCTTTTCAGTCTGGTTTTCTGACCTCTCTTTGTTCCTACTGTGGGAAAAATGATAAGCCCTTATTGAGGAGGTTGATTTGTTCAGTTGTGGGGTGGAAGTTGTTGCTTAGATTTACAATATTTTTGTTGTTCTTGTCCCCCTCTTGTTCTGTGGCTTTGGGGCTTACCAGTTTAAATGTTGTGACCAGTGGTCTAGCATTTTTTGAGCTGTTGCGGTGGTCCAGTGAATTCCATCTCTTTCTGTCTTGAAAAGGGCTTCTTCCAGTTTGGGGAGGTATGGCATGTTTTGCTGTATGTGATTGTTTATTGTGTCCAGATTTTTCCTGAATTCTGGTTGCAGGTCTCTGGAGTAATTAATCAGTGGGATGTATATTTCTGCAGATGGGAAGGATCCCTTAGCTTCCCGTAGCATCTGTTGTAGTTGTTTGATAGCTGTTTCCTTTGCTTTTTGTGCCTTGTTATTGATTCCAAAGGATAGAATGATTTTCTCCACTCCTGTGTTCCGGGGGGTGTATTGTAGGAGGTTTGCTGCATTGTAAAATGATGCTCCTGGGTAGCTTTCTATCTGTAGATCTGGATTTTCATAGGGGGGTATTCTTGATAAATTGGAGTCCCCTATGAAGAGCCAGCGTTTGTGGGCTTCCAGCTTCCAGTCTGTTAGCTTTCTTGTGGTCTTGTCATGTCGGTGTGGTCGGTATCTTGGTTGGGCTGGTGGTGGTGTGGAGGGGTAAAGCTCGGGGTTGGAGTCCGGGTTAGGGTTAGGATCAGGATCGGGGTTAGGATCAGGGTTCATGTCAGGGTTAAGATTAGTGTTAGGGTTAGGAAGAGACACTGGGAAAGCAGACATCCAACCCAGAAATCTGGCCCCATGAGATCCAGATCATATACTCCAGAAATAGATGACTTTCCTCCGATCCCCATGCCACAAAGGATCCGAAGAAAGCAGAGAAGACCAGAGGGAACCATGAGAAACACCCTAACTGGAATCTGTATCCCAAACAGCACCACCAGGGTACACCTTTCCCAGGACTCTAGCTCTGACCCTAACCTCAGCCCTAACACTAACGCTTATACTGACCTTAACACCAACCCCGACACCAACCCTAACCCTAACCTTATCCCCAACCCTAATCCTAACCCTGACATTAACCCTGATCCTAACCCCGACCCTGATCCTAACCCTAACCCAAATACTAACCCTGACATTAACCCTGATCCTAACCCCAACCCTGATCCTAACCCTAACCTTGACTCAGACCCCGACCTTTACCCCCCCACACCACCACCAGCCCAACCAAGATACCGACCACACCGGCATGACAAGACCACAAGAAAGCTAACGGACTGGAAGCTGGAAACCCACAAACGCTGGCTCTTCATAGGGGACTCCAATTTATCAAGAATACCCCCCTATGAAAATCCAGATTTACAGATAGAAAGCTACCCAGGAGCATCATTTTACAACGCAGCAAACCTCCTACAACACACTCCCCGGAACACAGGAGTGGAGAAAATCATTCTATCCTTTGGAATCAATAACAAGGCACAAAAAGCAAAGGAAACAGCTATCAAACAACTACAACAGATGCTACGGGAAGCTAAGGGATCCTTCCCATCTGCAGAAATATACATCCCACTGATTAATTACTCCAGAGACCTGTGAAGTGGAAATCTAATAAGTAAATTGATTCTTAAAATGTAGAGAGATTTGCAAAAAATATATTGGTGCTTTTAGATAATATATTTCAAGGATGTAATTGCTGTGCTACAGTACGTGCAGAATTTTAGAAAACAGTGCGTCAACAAAGTACACTGTTTAGGTTACTTTAGAAGACAATGTACCCAAACAATATATGCTGTCTGGGTCGTTAGAATTAACCGAAAGTAACTGATTAGCTTTGAATAACAAATCTAGTGCTTCTTCTCTCGCTCTATGATGTAATCTGTTTTGTCTTAGGGAAAGGGGAAGTTTTAGAAGGGATAAAGCGCTGAGCTTTTTTACAGCGCAACGTCTTATAAAAGCCCTGTACTGCTTGTAACAAATTGAGTCTCTGATTGCACTTTGCGAAGTGGCAGCAGGGCTCCCAATATTGCAATATTGAAATAAAGACCTTACTCAGGTGAGAACTCTCTCTTGTGGCTTCCTTGATAGTTATATTTCCATGACAATTTGGGGGCTCATCCAGGATCACAAACCTGAACGCGAACGGCTGCTGAAACTCCATCCGGACCCGGACAATTTTAGCAAAATTGGACGAACCTCGGAGGATAAACTGTTTATCCTTCCAGAGACGCGTCTGGAGAATTGGCAGCTGTCTGACGTCAGTAAGTGATCCTTTAAAATTAATAGTTTGAGAAGCGAGCCACAGGGGTGTTCTCACGCGGGTTTGATGAGTCTGGGACTCATATAAAGAACTTATCTTAACACAGACGTGTGGTTTTTGCTCTGCGGAGTAGTTAATGTGATAAGGTTCTAAGTAAGGCACCGATCGGTAAAATTGGGAAATTAAAATTCAAAGACGAAAATGGGACCGAGCAGTCCAGCAAAAGTACATGTACGACAAATTCAGAGAAACAATTATAGCCTGGGTTAGAGTAGAAACATTTTTTATGTTCATGAACTGTAAAGCTAGGGTAATAGGTGTAAGGGAACTTGCACATAATTTATATATGATAATTAGGGGCCCATAACTATGAAGGATCTTTGTAAGTGAATCAGAATGAACAGAGGAAAGTTGAATTAGAAAAAAGAAGTTTCCTGAAGAAGGGGAAACTTAGAAGAGAAAGAGAAGAAAGGAAAGAAATTGAATTGGAAAACTTATGTAATGGAAAGAGGAATCACAGAAATAATGGGAAGCTTCAAAAAAGACTAGTCTTGAAACTAAAGAACAGCAAGCTGCAGCTAAAGTCATGGCCATGCGTACTAAAAAGAAAAAGTCTCCACCGAAATTAGAAAGCGGTCCGGAGCCAAAGCCTTTTCACTTGTTCGTGAAATGCCAATGTGCACTTTTCCAGGTCCAGAAGGAACTCCAGCATATGTACATTGACATTGGTCTCCTAGTGAATTATTTGCATTAGTTAAGTATTTTCCTAAATTGCCTGATGATCGTAAAGAATTTAGAAGAAAGGCAAGCCTTGTTCTTGATTGTCTTAAGCCTAATTACAGTGACATAACCTTGTTGCTAGATCATATTGTTCCTAAAGGTTTACAACGTCCTCTAAAAAGGAGGAGGCAGATTGGCGGATACGTGACCCAAATGATGAAGAAGTATCCATCTAAATTAAACCACACGGACATGGAGAGGAAAAGTTAGGCGGCCGCTTCTAAAAAGAGGTAAGGACTCCTCTTTTCTAAAAAGTCCCTTGTCCTATCCATGTTGCTGTGGTGGGTTCAGGGTTTTCCTGAAGCTGAAGCGAGTACAACAGAAAAATGAGTTAATGGTGTATGTGTTTTTAGATGCCTGTTTTGTGAAGGTGGGGTAGAAAAAGAGGGATTGCTGAAGGAATAGCGTCTCGCCCTGCCCGTGCGAAAAAATCCAGGTGTTGCATCCTGGTACACAACTGTAGTACGGCTGAAGGTAGTAACTAGAACTGTACTCGCAGAAGAGCCGAAAATGGTAACTCGATTCAACTGTGTGTTTAAAGCCAGGATTTGGAACCTGGTCCGTGTTCCCGAATTGTGATAGTTTGTCAGTTTGTCTCGACTGGGGGATTCCGCGGGGCGCGTGGGAGAAGTGAAAATGGTTTGGTGTGAAGAAAAAAAAAAAGTTTGATTCATCCAAAGTGAAACTTAAAAGAAATATTGACTGTCAGACGGAATTTAGGCTGAACAGGAATGTAGAAAAGTGAATGAACATTTGGATAAAAATAAACAATAGTTAGAGGAATATTTGAGAATTCAACAGAATATCATAGATGAGACGCAAAAATCCCTGATGGAAAAGCTAAAAGCAATGGCTGAACGAAACGAAGTTGTATATGTAGAAAAAGAAAAAGCAAAAGAAGAAATAGAACGCCTTGAGAGAGAATCTGGGAGAAGGGTGGGAATTAGTGTGGAGATTTTTGAAAGAGCATTACCCACCGAAAACTGATTAGAGAAAAGTAACAGCATGTCAGCAGAAGGAAGTGAGGATGTTTCAGATTTTACAGAAAGGTTTATAGCTTTATGGATAGTATACTCGGGGTTAGCCGATGAAAAGGAAGTGAATGAAGATACTTCCACAGTAATAAAACAAATTTACTTGAGTGGGTTAAAACCTGATGTTGCCAAGAATGTACAACTATGCTTTCCTGATATTACGGACAGCGGAGACAGATTTGATTTAATAACTCGCGAAGCATGCATGCAGAAGTGCGAGCGCTGCAAATGGGAGGTAAAAAGACTCCCAAGGAGGAGAAAAGGGAGCCGCCAGTTTGTCGAAATTATTGTGCGACTTTAATGTTATACGGAGATATAAAACCCCAAAGACAAAACTACTAATAAGCTGGTGTGCAGTTACTAAAAAAAAAGGTGTTTTTTGGAGAAATTGTAAGAAAGAGGCTTGATTTCACAATTAAAGAACATGTCAGAAGCTGAAACGAGAGCCGTGTGTGAACTAACAGTTTTAATCTAGTAAACCCCTCTGTAGCCTTCCTAAATTTATCTCAGGATTTAAATAAAAGTGAAATAATCTTACAGTGTGCAGTAACTGGGGGACACAGGAGCACAGCTGTCCTGTTTTTAGACTAAAACAGCATAAAGATGTGATATAACGTTTTCTAACGGGTAACAGGAGGCTACAGGAGAAGGGGTGCAAGGGTTGTGTTTAAAGCAAATATAAGCTGTCACAGTCTGCTTGGGAAAAGATGTACAGTTTCAACTACTGATGTGGGTGGGGGACACCCCAGACCTATTTTAGGCCCAGACTGCAGCATTTTATAAGGAATTACTGCATGAAATAGCATTTATGTAAACTAACTCAATAGAGTTATGTGATATTGTGATTGTTTTACCTAATGAGGGAATCCATAAGGCCGGGCTACTCCAAGTATTGGATCTTGAGAGGAAAAAAAGGAGTATAAAACCAACTACATGATAAAGCCAGGGTGAATGCCTTCTCAGAACGAGCTTGTCTAGTGACATATTGGTTTAAGGGGGGTAGTGCAGTCTAAAGACAAAATTGCCTTGACCCCTGCAGCAGAAACCGTTTTTGATGTTTTGAAACAAGCTTTCTTGCAGACACTGGCCCTGGACTGGATTCCCTCAGACGGATCATCTGTATGTAATCTGTATGTAAGTGAAAGAAATGGGTTGTGAGCCGTTGTGCTGGTGCAGGAGCATGGAGATAGGCATCGTCTGGTGGGTTATTATTATTCAGGACCCCTTGATGCGGTGGCCAAGGGGCCGTGTTTATGTGTTGTGCAGGCTACCTGCCTGGCTGTATAAACTGTGAATAATCTGGTGTAGAACTAGCAGACCGAATGAAAAGATTTAATTGAAACTTGTAAATATGCTAAATGGAAAATTGTAGCAATTTATATAGACTGTATATATACATTTGGTGTATGCCACAATTTTGGATGGCAGTGAAGGAATAGGGATTTCCCCAACATGGCAGGGACTCCAGTTAAGAATGCTGGGTTTGTCTCTGAACTGTTAGAAGCTTTGCAGCTGCTGACTGAAGTAGCTGTGGTAAAGTGTAAATCACATAATAAAGAAATGTTTCCAGTAACTCGAGGGAACAACTTTGCAGATGTAGCTGTCAGGTGAGCAGTACTTGTAGAACAGGAGTCTGAGACCCCTGTGAAACCTCTGTTGGTGAAAAGGGGACAGCTACAGGATATTCAGGCTGAGGCCTCTAAAGCAGAGAAAAGGACATGGTTAGAAAAGAGTGTGGTGCTGCCAGCACACTGGACGCTCTGCATGCACTCACAGCCTAATGCCCTTTGTAGCTCGACAAATGCACTCTGTCGGACACCTGGGTGTGAGTCAAATGGTGTGCCGGTTACCCAAACCTGGGTGGGGACCGTGTTTGAAGCAGTAGCCACTTATGTGGTATCTCAATTTGATGCTTATCAAAGGAACTCAACTACAGTTCAGGTGCAGGTGCTACAGCTCAAAAGGCCTGCTCCTGAGAAACCTTTCATGCAGAAGCTAATGTTTACAATTTACAAGTGTAAAGGGAAACCTTGGCTCTTATAATCTGTTTTCCCAGTGGGTTGCTGTCACTGCCTCTGTGTCTACCAAACACTTGATGATGGAGATAAGCCCTCGGTGGGCACTGCCCTACCGCTTGTATCATGATCAAGGGACAGGCTGTGGCTGCATTATTCGGGGTGAGATGGACTGAGATCACCCTGAGTCTGCTGGAACAGTGGAATGAAGGAACAGAAGTCTAAAAGATCGACTAGACATCAGACTGAAGGAACGCCATGGGATGCGGGCTGGATCAAACAGAACTATGTAATAGAGCCTGTTTGATATCATGAGATCGCTGGATCTACGCATTGCGCCGACACCGAACCACTGCACCAGAGACTGAGTGAACATTAATTATTATATTGTCACTGTTTCTGTGTTTGTTGAGCTTCCTGAGGGGGGGCGACAGTGTACCTGTTAAGTGTAAGGAGTTTTACTTTGATAAATGGGGATATGGAATCAATACTTTATCAGTCAGCCACAAATAATAATCAGAGCTCATGTTGGGATTGTATTGCTATAAAAGATGCTCATGGGAGTAATCCCCTTTGATAGAGGTGATTATTTAGGTTTATTGGCATGGGTAAATAGCCCTGCTTTTAGTCTGAGTGTAACTCAGATGTATTAGAATGGAAATAACTGTATGCTCCTCGCTATAATCACAGTTTTAGGCCATTCTCTATTAGGGTGATAGACAGCTGTTTAGGTGAGCAAAGACTAAACAGTACTTGTATTCTAGACAATTATTAGCAAATGAATGACTTAGCAAAGCACATCTATGATGAAGAAAAATATATATCATAATTATAATACAGATAATTGGGGCATTGGTGCATGGCTACAGTCTGTGCTAGGAACCTGGAGAGGGTCTCTGGTTCAATACATATTTGTGTGTCTGGTATTATTCGTTATGATCATACTGTTAATATCCTGCTTGAAAAACATGTGGACTAAAGCTGCTGCTTCTGTGCTAATTCTACGCCCTGAAGGGGACATGAAGGTCAAAAAATGATTTCATGGGAAAGGTTCTCTTATCTAGTGGCAGAACCTGATGGGTAGAACAATATAGTTTTAAGGGGGGTTACCCTTGGGAGTGATTCCCCTAGATGCTAATTATTATTATGGTTTGTTTGTTCATAATAAGATGTTTTGCAGGAACGGACCAAAGAGAAATTTTACAACTTCAGCTAGAATTGTTCTGCAAATCGGCACAGCTGAGGCAGTGGAACAATGTGTAGATTTTTCCCAGAGTTATTACCCAGCTGTTGACCAATCTTGTAAAAAAAAACCCTAAGAAAAATGCTGGGCTCCAGCCCACAGGGAGTAATCTGTGCTGTAAGAACTAATGTGTGAATAAGGAGACTGGATTCTGGTGAAAGACAGGAAAAAGAGGTGGTGTTCGCTCAGGTGGAGGGGGCCGTGCCAGGTGCCCTGAATTCATGCTTCCCACTGTAAAAAGGTCACAAACGAACTGAGCAAAGAGCAGGAGTGATGTCTCCACAAGGACAGATGGGGATCACATGCTTGGGACTGATGTGCACAGCCTTTTTCCTTTTTATGTGGAAGCCTGTCACCACCCAGAAAGAGGAAGAATCTAAACGCGAAGCCTCTTTGTATACAAACTGGCTGAATGAAACTGATAATGAGGGGGATATGAGTAATTTGTGGTACAAATTTATAAATCATACTGTAAAGTTAAAGAAATTTAATGCATCTTGTTATGTATGTGCTTTAATGCCTCATTCTACAGCCTCACCCATTTCTCTCCTGGTTAGAATCACTGTTTGGGCTAGGGGGAATGTTTTTCTTTAAGTTACTAACACCGATTATAGTAGCTGTGATACTTATCTTTCTGTTTTTGTGTTGCTGTACAAAATATATTATTCCAATGCTTTGAAATATGGTAATGAATATGTTTGCGCATCAGTATGTTCTGGTAAGAACGCAAGAATCCAAAGTATGGGAGCCTCCTGGGAGTCCATATGAAGAATCTAACTTTTAATCATTTTCAAGAATAAAAAGGAGGGAATTGAAGTGGAAATCTAATAAGTAAATTGATTCTTAAAATGTAGAGAGCTTTGCAAAAAATATATTGGTGCTTTTAGATAATATATTTCAAGGATGTAATTGCTGTGCTACAGTACGTGCAGACTTTTAGAAAACAGTGCGTCAACAAAGTACACTGTTTAGGTTACTTTAGAAGACAATGTTCCAAAACAATATATGCTGTCTGGGTCGTTAGAATTAACCGAAAGTAACTGATTAGCTTTGAATAACAAATCTAGTGCTTCTTCTCTCGCTCTATGATGTAATCTGTTTTGTCTTAGGAAAAGGGGAAGTTTTAGAAGGGACAAAGCGCTGAGCTTTTTTACAGTGCAACGTCTTATAAAAACCCTGTACTGCTTGTAACAAATTGAGTCTCTGATTGCACTTTGCGAAGTGGCAGCAGGGCTCCCAATATTGCAATATTGAAATAAAGACCTTACTCAGGTGAGAACTCTCTCTTGTGGCTTCCTTGATAGTTATATTTCCATGACACCTGCAACCAGAATTCAGGAAAAATCACATACAGCAAAACATGCCATACCTCCCCAAACTGGAAGAAACCCTTTTCAAGACAGAAAGAGATGGAATTCACTGGACCACCGCAACAGCTCAAAAAATGCTAGACCACTGGTCACAACATTTAAACTGGTAATCCCCAAAGCCACAGAAAAAGAGGGGGACAAGAACAACAAAAATATTGTAAATCTAAGCAACAACTTCCACCCCACAACTGAACAAATCAACCTCCTCAATAAGGGCTTATCATTTGTCCCCACAGTAGGGACAAAGAGAGGTCAGAAAACCAGACTGAAAAGCGAAATCCGACAATACCACCGTCACCTTAAACTGACCGCCTTCTTTAAGGATAAAGACACCGACACAGAAAGGGTTTCCTTCCTGCCTAAATCCAGCTGGGAACCAGGGGAAAACCAACTGCCACCAGAAATCCAGGAAATCATTCAAGAGGACAACAGAATTCTACGAAAACTCCGACCATACAGGGACTCACACAACATAACAAAGGAGGAAACCATAGCCTTAAAACATTTAAAGGAAAACAAACATATAGTCATAAAACCAGCAGACAAAGGGAGTGCAATAGTTATCATGGACAGAGAACAATACTTTGCAGAAGCACACAGACAATTAAATAATCAGGAACACTATACTACTTTCGAAGAACCGCTGTACAAACAAACAGCACTAGAAATAGGGTAAATCCTACAAACTCTGGTTGAACTAAAACACCTAACAAAAAAACAGGCATTCTACCTAAGAGGAGAGGAATCACCACGACCGAGGATTTTCTACCTCCTCCCCAAAATTCATAAAGCCCCAGAAACATGGCCACTCCCCTACGAAATTCCACCTGGGAGGCCCATAGTGTCCGACTGCAACAGTGAATCCTACAGAATAGCAGAATATCTAGACCATTTCCTCAACCCCATTTCTAAACACCACCCAAGTTACATCAAAGACACCTATGACTTTGTAGCCAAAGTCAAAAATGCTACAATACAACAGTGAGCCTTTCTGTTCACCATTGACATTGACAGTTTATACACCAACATTGAAACTACGGAGGGACTGAAAGCAGTCCGGGAGTGCTTTCTCAAATACCCTGACCGCAACAGACCAGAAACACAAATTCTGAAGCTATTGGAAAGTAGCCTCAACAAAAATGATTTTGAATTTGAAGAGCAATACTACTTACAAATAAAAGGAACTGCTATGGGGAAACGTTTTGCTCCGGCCTATGCTGACATCTATATGGCCCATTGGGAAGCCACAGTATTCCCAAAATGTACACACAAACCTACACACTACTTCAGGTACCTTGACGACATCTGGGGAACCTGGACGCACGGCCCACAGGCCTTTCAAGAATTCATTAACACCCTCAACACACACCACAGGTCCATTAAACTCAAATACACCAAGCATGAAAACCACATAGACTTCCTAGACACCACCACATACAAGGGTTCCTCCTTCAACAACACAGGCAAACTGGACATCAAGGTATATTTCAAAGACACGGACACACACGGCTTACTGCACAAAGACAGCTTCCACCCAAAACATACTTTCAAAGGACTGGTAAAATCACAAATCCTACGCTTCCACAAAATCTGCACACAACAACAAGACTTTGAGGAAGCCAAACACATACTCTTCCAAGCTCTACACCAGAGAGGATACACACGAAGTTTCCTCAAAAATGTGGCACAAGCATTTCTAAACAGAAAAACACCTGATGACAGCAAAATAATACCCCTCATCACAACATACTCCCAACTCAGCATAATAACCAACCAAACACTAAAGTCTACATTCACCACGATATTAGAAAACACAAACCTACTGAGGAAACACAAAATCATATCTGCATATAGAAACAACAAAAACCTACAGGATTATTTAATCCAAAGCAAACTAAAACCGGTACAAAACAGACCAAATATACCAAAAGCCAAACACTTCAAACAAAAAACAACCATCCAAAACAACAAAACCAAAGAAATCCTCCAGTTGCAAAGGGCGCTCTCAGAAAACACCAATAACGCTGTCTATGGCATCCAGTGCAAAACGTGCGGGGTGACCTATGTGGGGGAAACAGGTAACTCCATCCGAACCCGACTGGCACAACACAGGTACAACATCCGGAACCAGCGGGAAAGGAGGACTCACCTGGTGGCACACTTCCTACAACACGGGCTCGAAGCGCTGGAGGCCACAGGACTGGAGAGCAACCCCAACTGGACAGAGATGGAAAGAAAGAAAAAGGAAACGGAGTGGATCAAAAGACTTCAGACTACCTTTCCACATGGCCTGAACATCAGAAAATAAACTGGGAGGGTTTCAGTCGTTGGAAGGAGAGTGCAACACTCCTTGTCCCAGATGGTCCCGTCTTAGAGAAAATCTGGGAGAAAGAGCTTTGTTCCCCTACCTTAACCCTAACCCCCTAACCCTAACCCTTCCCTTACGGTAACCTAATTGGGTGGTAACGTATAAAATATACTCGCCCTGTGTGCCGTCTGGGAATTACCGGAGACCTGGAGAATCCTTGCCGACTACGCCAAATTGTTGTGGGAAATCCTTCATCACAGGAGCAGGACACAGTCTTTGTGGATTCAGTTGTTTTATTGAGCTCAATAAGGACATCAACGCGCGTTGGGTCTGCCCCGCAGGGCAGACAAACTGCAAGGGTTTCCCAGCTCTTATATACAGTATGATCTCAGGAAGTTGTTTTGTTTCAGCTTCATGTGTATTCGTCTTGCCCTTTGATATGTAGCATTAGTTGACCGGTTGGTCCTGTCTCAAGTCCTGTCCTTTGATGTGTAGCTATGCTTTGATATGTAGCATGAGATGACCGGTTGGTCCTGTCTCAAGTCCTGTCCTTTGATGTGTAGCTGTAATTGTTGGAGCTGCTTAAGATATGTTAAGACGGGTTCGATTCCCGGCCAATGCAGTGGCTTTTGCAGCAAGTGGCTCCATCACTTGCATCCCCTTTCAACTTGCAACTGAAAACCCACTGAAGCTTAGAAGCTGTGACCAGATCAGTACCTGGATGAGGGTGACCTACAGGGAAAAGCAAAGCTTACAGCTGGAAGCGGTGTTAATGGAGCCAGTGGTGGGGCGCTCACCCTGAGGTCTGTGCTGGTCCCAATGCCCCAGTATGCCTTTTTGACAAAAGCTCTTGGTAATTGATGGTCTTCAATAATGCTTCTCCTTTAGGTACATTTGAAATCAGCTGAAAAATGCTGTGAAATGGGGGGGCACTTCAGGCCAGTGTAGGATTTGGGTTACAAGAACCATTAAACAGCACAAGAAAGCCCGTACACTGAATCGCAGGGCTTTCTATTCAAAGAATTGCAGCACAGAGAGGACAGCGGGCACGAGGCTTGTTAGCTCAGTTGGTTAGAGCGTGGTGCTACTCACGCCAAGGTCGCGGGTTCGGGCCAGGCAGTCTCCTCCTCTCTTGCCAAAACCCGTTGCTTTCTTGCTGTGGTGAGATTGGTGGTAATGCGAAGACGCCACATACTGCCGACAGACGAGAGTGTTGCGGGAGAAGAGAGAAGTGATGGAAGATTGAAGAGTGTCCTAGGTGGAGCCAAGATGAAGTGTCACAATTGCATAGGGGAGGATTTCAAATGTTTAAGATGGTAAAAATAACAGGAAGTGATCCCCCAGTCCGGCGCAGTCTGACGTACTTCTGTCAAATAAAGTGAAACTAGATGTCGAACTGGAGCCTCACCATTTGCATAAGTGAGGCTCCAGTTATACATCTAGTTTCACTTTAAATGACAAAACTGAAGAGACTTAAAAGAGCTGGAGAGGATTTCTTACAACTTTTGAGCCGGCACAGTTTTCGAAAACGTTTTCTTCACGCTGCACTATACAACACAGACAGCCAAGAGTCTCCAAAACAAAACGAATTGACAGATAGGAGAAAAGTCCCACTCGTCCTAAAGTTCCCAAAATCCAGCACTGAGCGTAAACAAAGTGTTCAAGTAGCATGGGAATGCTACCCCTAATCCTAGCTGGAGTTTGAGCGTCTGGTTCAGAGTTTGCTCAAGAGTTTACCTTTCACAGATGCGCAAAGATGAATGTTGAGGGTGCACGCTTCAAGGCGCCTTACAGTGCAGGGAGTGATTAGAGACGATTCGTGACGTGTGCTCACGTGTGCTAAAGCATTTTAGAAGCCGCACTTGAAATAGCTCTTACATTCGTGTTAGACGCAGGAATCGCCTTTTTATTGACGCTCTTACGAACGCCATGGAAAGCAAAACAAAGCAAAGCAGAGCAGAACAAAACGAACAAAATAAAATCCTCACGTCCTGCACTTGAATATAATGCCGTTACGTGCCGATGCGGTATTGGACGTCATCCTAGCACTGCAATCCGGGGCGTACGGTATATGGGAACGAGCACACGTCACGAATCGTCTCTAATCACTCCCTGCACTGTAAGGCGCCTTGAAGCGTGCACCCTCAACATTCATCTTTGCGCATCTGTGAAAGGTAAACTCTTGAGCAAACTCTGAACCAGACGCTCAAACTCCAGCTAGGATTAGGGGTAGCATTCCCACGCTACTTGAACACTTTGTTTACGCTCAGTGCTGGATTTTGGGAACTTTAGAACGAGTGGGACTTTTCTCCTTTCTGTCAATTCGTTTTGTTTTGGAGACTCTTGGCTGTCTGTGTTGTATAGTGCAGCGTGAAGAAAACGTTTTCGAAAACTGTGCCGGCTCAAAAGTTGTAAGAAATCCTCTCCAGCTCTTTTAAGTCTCTTCAGTTTTGTCATTTAAAGTGAAACTAGATGTATAACTGGAGCCTCACTTATGCAAATGGTGAGGCTCCAGTTCGACATCTGGTTTCACTTTATATGACAGAAGTACGTCAGACTGCGCCGGACTGGGGGATCACTTCCGGTTATTTTTACCATCTTAAACATTTGAAATCCTCCCCTATGCAATTGTGACACTTCATCTTGGCTCCACCTAGGACACTCTTCAATCTTCCATCACTTCTCTCTTCTCCCGCAACACTCTCGTCTGTCGGCAGTATGTGGCGTCTTCGCATTACCACCAATCGCTCCACAGCAAGAAAGCGACGGGTTTTGGCAAGAGAGGAGGAGACTGCCTGGCCCGAACAGGGAGCGATCCCGCGACCTTGGCGTTATTAGCAACACGCTCTAACCAACTGAGCTAACAGGCCTCGTGCCCGCTGTCCTCTCTGTGCTGCAAAAAATGGAATTCAGGGAAGTTTCTTTTGTCCTTCTTTGAATAGAAAGCCCAGCGATTCAGTGTACGGGCTTTCTCGTGCTGTTTAATGGTTCTTGTAACCCAAATCCTACACTGGCCTGAAGTGCCCCCCCATTTCACAGCATTTTTCAGCTGATTTCAAATGTACCTAAAGGAGAAGCATTATTGAAGACCATCAATTACTAAGAGCTTTTGTCAAAGGTTTTGGTGGTCACTTTTAATGACCACAGAGAGCTATGACTCGGTTTTACATCTCATCCAAAAGTTGGCGCCTTTTTACCACACAGCGACTCTGTCACTATACTGGGGCATTGGGACCCACACAGACCTCAGGGGGAGCGCCCCACCGCTGGCTCCATTAACACCGTTTCCAGCTGTAAGCTTTGCTTTTCCCTGTAGGTCACCCTCATCCGGGTACTGACCTGGCTCACAGCTTCTAAGCTTCAGTGGGTTTTCAGTTGCGAGTTGAAAGGGGATGCATGTGATGGAGCCGCTCGCTGCAAAAGCCACTGCATTGGCCCGGAATCGAACCCGGGCCTCCCGCGTGACAGGCGAGAATTCTACCACTGAACCACCAATGCACACTGCAAAGGTCTCCAAAAAAGACGCTTTCTTACCACTCTGTGCTGGACGTTGGGTCCCAAGGGAACTTCTGGACGAGTGAGAATTTTCTGCTATCAAAATTTGGTTTCGGAGACTTTTGGCAGCCTAGGTTGTCTCTCGCAGTGTTCAGGAATTGCATTCCGAAACTGAGTCAGATCAAAAGTTGTAAGAAAAGCACCTATGGTGTCGGTTCTAACAGCTTTATTGATTCAATGTTAAAGGCCGGAAATGGGGCACAAGACACGCGACCGCAAAAAGCGTCGCCATCTGCTTCCAGCTGCAAAATGCCGTTTGCGGACCCTGAAGCATTTCTTTCCAAGGCAGCGGGTACAAGCGATCTCGCGTTTTAAAACCACCAGGAAAAGCAGAAAGGCACTTTTCCTTGCTTGCGCCGGCACACCACGACGTGAGGAGGATACCGTAATCAGCAGGATTCGAACCTGCGCGGGGAGACCCCAATGGATTTCTAGTACATCGCCTTAACCACTCGGCCACGACTACAGCAAGCGCTGCCGTTGCTGCGTTTTTGCTACAATCTCACATGGATCGCGAGGTGCCGGCGGAAACCTTTTTCAAAGTCATTCTCCATTAAAAATAGTACAGTGGTGAGTATCCCCGCCTTTCACGCGGGAGACGACGTAGCTTTTGTCCAATCAGATTCCAATGTGTGGGATCTTACGGAATTTCCCTTCTCCGTCATTTTCTGAGCCCTATTCCAAAGGGGTATCCTGTCCACTCCTCGATGCTTTTCGAAAACCTGCCAGTGTGTTTGATTAGTGTTGATTTGTTTCGAAAAAGCTCAAAGAGAAGACCAATCGAGCTCTTTGTCAGGAGTGGGAATTGAACCCACGCCTGCAGGGGAAACTGCCACCTAAACGCAGCGCCTTAGACCGCTCGGCCATCCTGACGTGTACCACTATCCCCAACCCGTCCCATGAGCCACCGCGATCCCACTGCGTTCCTTGATCATCGCACTGTCATTAAAGTTACATGGAGTGACATCAGTACTGAAATCTTTGAAAAATCTGTCGGCTTTCATGACCCGTTTTCTTTGTGGAGTGAATGTTGCACACTTGCGAGAAAAAGTTTGTGAACCCTTTGGAATGCTCTGGATTTCTACATGAATGGCTCCTAAAATGTGATCTGATCTTCATCTGAGGCATAATAATCAATAAAGACAGTCTTATTTAACAAACAACACACATGACATTTTACATTGTCAATTCAATTCAATTCAATGTATTTCTATATAGCGCCTTTCACAACAAGGGTGTCCCAAGGCACTTAAGAATGGAAGTTGTTAAGAGCCTTGTGTCTAATATGACGCCTAGGTTACGTGCTGACTCTTTGAGGCAAATGTTTAAATCCTCTGAGTTAAGTGCTGAAGTTATAGTAGTCCTATCAGTATTGTTGCCTCCAATCAACAGCTCCTCAGTTTTATCGGATTTGAGTAACAAAAAGTTTTCACACATCCAAGTCTTTCCTTCATTAATGCATTTAACTAAAGTGATAATAGAAGAGTTGTCGTTTGGTGTAAACGAAATGTATATTTGAGTGTCATCAGCATATGAATGAAAGTTCAAATTATGTTTTCGTGTTATCCTACCTAGCAGCAGCATGTAGAGAGAGAGAGCAATATTGGTCCCGGCACTGATCACCAAATTGAACTGGTGACGTTGATGAAGCAGTACAATTATTAGATATTTGAACAGAACGAAAACGATGAGTTAAATATGAAGTAAACCACTTAAGGACGGTTCCAGATAAGCCAACCTCAAACTCAGCCTGTGTGACAAAACAGAGAGGTCAACCGTGTCAAAGGCAGCACTAAGATCTAGAAGCACAAGCACTGTTGCATTCCCCGCATCAGTAGCTAAGAGAATATCATTTACGACTCTTGTTAATGCAGTTTCAGTGCTGTGGCCTGGGCGGAAACCAGACTGAAATTTCTCAAGTATATTATTTGAATCCAGATACGATTGAAGTTGGGCCACAACTATTCTCTCAAGACTTTTAGATTGAAATGGGACCTTTGAGACAGGCCTGTAGTTGTTAAGAACTTGGGGATCCAAATTTGACTTCTTAAGGAGCGGTCTAACAACCGCTACCTTAAATTGATGAGGTACAACGCCTGACGCAAGGGATGCATTCATCATACTAAATATAGGTCCTGCCAGTCCTTCGAGGGAATCTTTGACTAGCTGAGTGGGGATGGGATCTAGCGAACAGGTGGTTGACTTTGTCTTACGTCTGTGTTCATGAGTCCACCATAATAAGAAATCTGAACAGGAGTGGTGATCATGGGAGGTCACCACGGAGAAAACCAGTGCTCTCCCCCCCAAAAAAAACCACCACTGCCCCTCTCAAGTTTGCTAAAGACCACATGGATGTTCCACAGCAACTCCTGGAACAATGTTCTGTGGACAGATGTGACAAAAGTTGAACTTGTTGGTAAATCACATGTTAGGAGCCATTCATGCAGAAATCCACATCATTCCGAAGAGCTGTTTACAAAAGTTTTTCTCACAAGTGTATGTGAGAGAAAAGCAGGGACGCTCACTGAGGAAGGTGGGGTTGTAGCTTTGCAAATGGCAAGGACATTTGTACACTCATAATGGGACAGGAGCACCCTAGAGAGAACTCAAAACCACAATCCCTGGCTTAGAAGGCCAGTGCCTTATCCATTAGGCCACTGAAGCACACTGGCTGGGGTCGATCACGCTGATGAAAAGACAGTTTATTTTTTTTTGCTATTTTACAGCGATCTGCGAAATTAGGGAAGCTAGGCAGCAGAAGGACCGGCATCCAATCACGGTGGTACACACACACACACGCTCTCACTCATCTGAGCTACAGGGTAACCAAGATGATCTCAGATGCGCCGAGCTGCTACGGAGCATATTGAACTGATCGATGGTGAATTGTCTCTCAGACAGGCTTTTCACCTCTGAGCTCCCTGACTGACAGTGATCAGCTAGGTAGTGAAACAGTCAGCTGCTTCTAAGCCTTAAACAGCTGCATCTGAGCGCTTCCACAGAGAGATGATTTGAAAGCCGAACATCGTCCATTGGGGACACCTTACCATCACTAGTTTAAGAGACTCTTAAGGTCTTGTAGAGGTGCCTGTCTAATAGCATGCGCTTTGCAAAGTATAGGTGTTTAGGCTGAGGTGGAATGCCTGTTAACAAAGTCTTTTTCTAAAGGGGCCTCGCACTCTTTTCCAAGCGGAGGACCCCATCCCCCATAGAGCGTCGCGATGTAGTCATGTCCTAGGACATCACCTGTTAGTCTCCATTTGTCTGTCACCAACACTTCAGGTTGTGGGGTCACAACCGCACCCCGGAACAGAGGAGCCATTGGCGTTCTCGCTGTACAGACTGCTCTGAAGGTGGGGCGCTTGAATCTCGCTGTTTGAGACCGTCTGAAACTGACCCAAGCCTTTCCCTTGAATTAAATGTAAATAAGAAATTAACCCCAGATGCACATGGAATCAATCACGTGTTTCCTTTGAGCCGTTTCAAAGACTACTCAAGAGTTTACCTTGCACAGATGCGCAAAGATTAATGATGGGGGTGCACGCTTCAAGGCGCCTTACAACTGTAGGGACTGATTAGAGACTATTCGTTGCGTGTGTTCGTTTCCATATATGCCCCGTGTTGCAATGGTAGGATGAAGTCAAATACTGCTTGGACATGTAACGGCATTCTATTCAACTGTAGGACTTGAGGGTTTTTTGTGCTTTGTTCTGTTTTCGTTTGTTCTGTTTTCGTTGACATCGCATTCATAAGAGCGGAAAAAAAAGGCAATTCCAGCATCTAACACTAATAAAAGGCTATTCCAACTGCAGTACTGCGCAGCTTCTAAATTCCTTGCACACAATTCTCTGTTATTATTACGTCCTTCATTTTGTCTAACAAAGTTCCCTTTTCCTGACCGGACGGGGAGACTTTATCATTCCAACTTGAAGCCAGCATTAAGTCCTGCGAGGCACGTTTGTCAAAGTTTTTTTTGTTGTTGTTGTTAAACAGAAAGCGACTTTGAAAAAGGTTTCCGCCACCGCCCAGCACTCTATGTTAGACTGTATCAAGAATGCAGTGGCGGCAGCTGTGGCGTACTCTGCAGGCGTGGCTGAGTGGTTAGGACGACAGGCTAGAAGGCTGTTGGGGTCTCCCCACAAAGCTTCAGGTCTTGCTGACTATGGTGTCGTCGTGTGCCTGCACAACAAAGGAAAAGCACCTGTTTTGCTTTTTCTGCTACTTTTAAAACACTAAATCACTTGGACCTGCTACCTTAGGCATATATTATTCTGTGTCCACCAATGACATTTCGCACCTGGGAGCAGATAATGACTCTCTATGCGTTTGCATGTCTTGTGCCCTACTCCTAGCTTTTGAAAACCCAATTAATAAAGCTGAAAGAACCGACTCCATAGGTCTTCCTAGTGCACGAGGACGAGCAGTGGCGATAGCAGAGGAGGAGTGAGAATGGCGCAGATGGAAACTCATTTTTACGCGCTCCTCTGGAAGGAATGCAAATAAAAGCCGAAACCCGAAAACAGTAGTGGCCGTAAGAGGAAATACCTCCGAGCGGCACGCCAGTGCTCCTCGTTAGTATAGTGGTGAGTATTCCTGCCTGTCATGTGAGAGAACGGTGTTTGATTCCATGACGGCGAGACGACGTACCTTTTGTCCAATCAGATTCCAAAGTGTGGGATCTTACGTAATTTCCCTTCTCCGTCATTTTCTGAGCCCTATTCCAAAGGGGCATCCTGTCCACTCCTCAATGCTTTTCGAAAACATTCCTGTGTGTTTGATTAGTGTTGATTTGTTTCAAAAAAGCTCAGAAAAAGGAAGACCAACTAGCTCGTTATCAGGAGTGGGATTTGAACCCACATCTGCAGGGGAGACTGCTACCTAAACACAGCACCTTGGACCGCTCAGCCATCCTGACGTGTGCCACTAGCCCCAACCGGTCTGATAAACCACCGCGATCCCACTCTGTTCCTCGATCATTGCACTGTTATTAAAGTTACATGGAGTGACATCAGTACTGAAATCTTTGAAAAATCTGTCGGCTTTCATGACCCGTTTTCTTTGTGGAGTGAATGTTGCACACTTGCGAGAAAACGTTTGTGAACCCTTTGGAATGCTCTGGATTTCTACATGAATGGCTCCTAAAATGTGATCTGATCTTCATCTGAGGCATAATAATCAATAAAGACAGTCTTATTTAACAAACAACACACACGACATTTTACACTGTCAATTCAATTCAATTCAATGTATTTCTATATAGTGCATTTCACAACAAGGATGTCCCAAGGCAGTGGCTATAAAAAGGGGGGAAGCACATGGGGTAGTGTGGCTTAGTTGGTTAAAATGCCTGTTTAGTAAATAGGAGCTCCTGGGTCCGAATCCCACCAGTGGCTGTTTTTTTCTGTCTTCTCGAGCAGAACTGGTCATTATGGACAATCGCCTACGGCTAGCCTTAATTAAATGCAAGTATTCATTTCCTGTCTTAAGCGACTTGTTTTTCTTAAAATGGATGCAACTTGCAAAAGATGAAATACAAATCTTGCTAATCAGCACTCGTGGCTGGCAAACAAAGTCAGCAATGTTTTTTCATTAACCTTAACCTTGCAAATGGAGAAGAGTTAAACGATTGAGTCCATGCAGCTTAATCGGTCCGCACATCGGGTTCTTAACTGAAAGGGTGGTAATTTTTTTTTCTTTGAAATCAAAATGAATCAGAATATCAGTGCAAAGGACAAAGTTTTGGTTTGGTTTAAAGATATATGGTTTTAAAACAGACAAAATGTAGAAAACAGGTGTTTCTCACTTTTGGAAAAAAATGGACCGGGGGTAATATTGTGCTAGTAGCAGTGCTGAGCTCACTGTGTTACAGTCCAGCAGTGTAACACCAGAGCTAGTGGCGCAATGGTTAATGTGTTTGACTATGGATTAGGAGGTTATAGGTTTGACTCCTGCCTGGCTCCTGTTGCTTTTAAACGCATCAGGCTACACACTACGTAGCCTGTTCTACTTACTGTATTGTAATCGTATCCAGTAAGAGATTTCCTTCATGTAAATAAACTGCACCTGACAGCTTTAGAAAAACACCTGAGCTCAGTACGGTGCTGAGAGCTCAGCGTTGCTGTCGTTCTAATTAGCACGCACTGCATCAGCTATGAACCCGAACTTTTCAATTATTCCGATCAGTAAATCAACAAGTACAGATGCAGCCATTCAAAACAAGCAGGCAATACCGCATTATTTTGTGGTGCTCTTGACGCAGTCTACCGCGAGTTACCGTAAAATCTCGTATAGTACCTCATAATACCATGTGGTACCGCAAGTAAAATAATAGTATCAGGAATTTCCGCAAGGTGGAGATAATAAAGCTCAACCTCTCATGTTTGAGCTGTCGCCATTAAAGTCTTTAACGAAGATATTACTAATAGTATTAATAATGAATGACCTTGGACAACCTATTAAACCTATTACTTGATTCTTATGGATGCCCGGTTCCGCCGGGGATTAAAAAAAAAACCCATGGAATCGCATATCTAAGGAAATAGCAGTATAACCTTATTCATGAACAAACAGTGGCATGTTACATTATTAATTTGGGTGTTTCCTCTTGCCAGAAAGCTCTAAATTGCATTTTGAGTGCGGTTTTTGACTTTTTTTAAATTACAACCCATAAATAAAGCTGATACCGTTTAGACTTTTAATTATTTAAAACTGTATTACAGCAGCACAATGCACAATGCAACGTAAATCGCTATCTTTGTCTTCTGCGTAATAATGTTCACCTCTCTGTCCAGCAAATTAACAATAGTAATAATAATGAACTTTATTGTATATGGCGCCTTTAAGGCGGCTCCTCAAAGCGCTTTACAGGATAAAAACAATAACAACAATACTGTTAGGCTGGGCAAACGATTTTTATTTTTTTTTAAAAAGAAATACAAAATGAGATATAATGATGTGTTCCGGCTTAGACATTAACGAAGAGCATAACGAAGGTCATAAAGGTCATAAACGATATTAATTTTGGAACATCAACATATTATGTAAACTGTATGTTGCTGTTATTGGTATTTTAAAGAAAAAATACTGTAAAATCTTGGGTTCGGCACAACGTTTCAGGCATTCATGTGAAGGACAACAGAGCTTTCACTGGCCGATTATCAAACTTTATTGATAAAACAAAAACAAAAACTATCCGACCAAGCCAGAAGAAGACAAAAAGAATAACGGAAACAGCGCGAGCCTACATTCTCACCTCAGCCGTCCACACCACACTTTTCCCTGGGTCAGAGATTAAATAAAACTTCACTCATACCAAACAAATTACCACACACTGAACACTGAACATGTTAACCCAAATATGTCTCACAATACTTTTATGGTACATTACTTTGCTAAAATGTATTTAAAAATAAAAACGATTACAAACGCCAGCATAGAGAGAGACACACACACAGTTCTTCATTGTCAAAAAGTAATTGTTTTTTACTTTGTCAGCACCCAGACAAACACAAATGCGTTATTAATTAAATGCTTTTATTCATTCTTAATCGAACTCACAAGTTGCCATCTGCTGTTGAAGCTCTGTGAGACTAGACTCACACATGGCTAGACTTGACTATTTAACCATGAGATTATTTATGTTTATTAATCTTCCTTGTTATGCACTGAGAATGATAAGCACCCCAAACACGAGAGCGGCGTAGCGGTCGGCTCTGGCTTTCCCATCTATACTGATGCACTGCAAGTACAACCCCCCTCTCTGCGGGAGTGCTGGCTGTGACGAATTAAACCGGTTTCACAGGTATTCACAGCGAAAGACATGTCCCCCCCCTCCAAAGCCCAGTAAGTACAGTTACTTTTTGACAGAGGGCAAAAAACTCTCTCTCTCTCTCTCGCTTGCCCTCCCCCCTGTGTATTGTCTGTTTAGGGCAAGCGAGAGAGAGAGAGAGGGGGGGTGGGCGAGATAATGTAAATCAAAACCTGTTTTTCTAGCTTTTAAAGTCGTGCAATGTGTAAGCAGGAACACATCATTATATCTAACATATGAAAAATACATAATATAGCTCCCAAACAAATGCAAACGTGTTTTTAATTAAATGATTTTATTCACTCATAATCTGACAATTTCAGGAAGACTAAGGAAGGACTAAGGAAATTGTCATCTGTTGTTGAAGCTCTGTGAGCTCGGTGACTTTGAGACCACTTGTTATCCCAAGTTGTTTGAATCGCCACAATTCAAATAGAGAAAAAAGAGCTGACTGAAAAGATTTAAGATATGGCTGTCAATGTTGGGTTAAAGAAAACACGTTGCCCGACGTTAGTTCCATTGCTTGAAAAATAATTTTATTTCGAGAGCCTGGATAAGTAATTCAAGTGTTTTTTTAACTTCCTGAAAAACAAGTAATAATTTAACAATATGTGCAAAAGTTTAATGATATGTCGCTGTTGTGAATGTCTGTGGAGTGTATCTTATTTGCCTGTCCTGGCTGTGCTCTCTCGCTCGCCCTCCCCTCTCTCTCTCAATTCAATTCAATTCAAGGTGCTTTATTAGCATGGCAGATGGGTACAATCAGTGTTGGGTATTTACTTTGTAATCTGTGGTTCTTTTAACTGTTTTTACATCTACTGTATTGCTTTGAGATCCCACTTTTAAAGGTTATATGTAAAATAAAGTTTTTTTTATTATTGTTATAGAGAAACACGATCAGATTTTCCCTGGTTCAGAAAAAAAGATCTAAAGTATACTAGTTTGTCACTCTTCTCATTCCCTCTTTGCTAAATGGCTTTTCATACTAATCTGATCAATCTAACTGCCTGTTTTCTGTGCTTTCTCTATCCTTTAAAATAAACTATTATTCCACAATGCAGGATATTACATGGCCAGTATCACAGGCCAGTTCACAGGTTTGCATGCAAAATTTAATTTTGAAAGCCACTGAGACATCAGGTACTGCTGTTGTATTTATGAAAAAGAAACAAAACAAAAAGTATACTAATAACTGTGCCATCCTACTCCTTAGTTAATACAATTGATTATTTATAAACAGTTAACATTGTTAGCAAAATATTTTGAATTATATTTTACCCTGTTTTTTCTTTGGTTTTGTATTTAACTTATTATATGATAGTCAGATTTAATGTATATTTGAACAATGAAAATATATTTTTACAAGATGCGGGGGAAAGTGCAACAACTTATTACAGTGCTAAATTCAATATTATTGATTACTAATAGTTTATGCTAACACCTAACTTTCTTAATTAGATGTATTTAAAACAGTGAACTACTGTAAGTGTAACATAACATTCAGAAATACAATCGAAAATAGTTTTGTGGTGTTTGTATAGATGAAACGTTTCTAAAATGTATAACGTAACAAAATTAATGACGATAAAAATCTGCGGAATTCACAGACGCCAGTGGAACAAACAATTCTCCCAGATATCCAACTGTTGCCCATCACTCAAGAGAAGGAGGGGGGGTTGTACTTGCAGTGAATCGGTATAGATGGGAAAGTCAGAGCCAACCGCTACGTTGCCCTCGTGTTTGGGGTGCTTATCATTCTGTGCATAACAAGGAAGATTAATACACTGTAAGAGGACCAGAGGGAGGGTCATCCAGGACAGGTATTTTAGGAACGATCTGCTCACTGTACTTGACTAAGACCTGACCAAGATGGCCGCTAAGAGAAACCAGCTGACCCGCAGATGGAAAGGGCTCAGGCTGAAAGACAACGAGACGCAGGTGGGTCTCATCAGGAAACAAAATATATATGCCCCGGAAACAGTGAACCGGCACGGAAGCCAGTAGGTGAATGCGTGTTGGAGAAGATAGGGGAGTTTGGTTGGAGTGAATAAAGATTTAAGGACAACGGATTTTCGGAATAAATAAAGTATAACGGTATACGGCTTGTGATTTGGACTCGACGCGGATTTGTTGGATTTTACGAACTTTTGGAACACGGACTGAACAAGGACAGAAAAAACGGATTGCGGACTGGTTTGGAAGACGGACGAACGAAAGAAAAGGAAGAAACCTCACGAAAATAAAAGAAGAGTTTGTGGTGTGAGTACTTTCGTACTTATTACATTTATCTATTCCCCCGGAGACGCCACAATTGGTGGAGGATGCGGGCAACCGCTGATCGTGACTAAGACTTGTGGAAATAAAAAGTTGACTTATTTTTTTTCCTCTTCTTCTCTCGGTTTGGGTAAGAACTCTCTCTAAGAACAATGGAACAATTAATACAACAATTGTCCCAAGCCACCCTAACTCAGTTCCACGCTTTAAAGACACAACAAGAAGCCATACAGGCACAGCAGGAGGCTAATAAGATTCAAACGGAGACGAATCAACGAATTATAGAAGAGCAGAATTTGGTGAGAGAGGAATTGCAAAGATTAGGAGAAGAAATTAGGCGGTCCTCGGTAACAGGGGGAGAACCCCGTAAGATGGAAGAAATTGGGCTTCAAAAGATGTCGGAGCTCGATGATGTAGAAGCATATTGAACCACCTTTGAGAGAACAGCTGCCAGGAATGCATGGCCCAGAGAGCAATGGGCAGGGAGAGTAGCGCCTTATTTAATTGGGGAAGTCCAGAAGGCTTATTACAATTTTAAAGAAGAGGATGCGGAGAACTATGAAACTCTAAAAAAGGAGATTTTGGCGAGATTAGGGGTAACCATGGCGATAAGAGCAGTCCGGTTCCATAACTGAAAGTATCAAATGGACAAGCCCGCCAGATCTCAGATGTTTGACCTGGTTCATCTGGCGAAGAAATGGCTTCAGCCAGAAAAACTAAACTCGGGGCAAGTGGTAGAAAGAGTAGTATTGGACCACTTTGTGAGGAGTCTGCCTGTTCACTTGAAAAGAAAAGTGAGTGATGGGGATTCCCAGACCTTAGACCAGGCTGTTGATTTAGTGGAGCAACAGCATGCCACAGAAGCCTTGATTAAGAAAGAGGAGAGGAGGAAACCTGAGAGTTCAGGGAATGGAACGAGGTCACTGAAGTACCGGGACCATCGAGATCCTCCTCAATTTACAACATCTTTTCAGGAAAGATCGGTTCAAAGGCCCCGACCATGGAAAGAGTCCCGTAGGTGTTTTAAGTGCCATAAAGAGGAACATTTGGCCAGTAAGTGTCCCAACTGGGGTGAACCTATGCAAGTGGACACCAGAGAGGAAGCCAAATGCAACTACCTCACGGCGAGTGTTCCGTCCTGTGAGGCGCCCCACATCGCTAAAATTAAGATAGGGGAAAAGCCTGTCGAGGCCCTGTTAGACTCTGGAAGTATGGTGACCCTGGTGACCTCTTCAGCCCTACCTGAAGGAACCAAGGTCAGGCAAGTGGTGGGGATACATATTACGTGCATTCATGGGGAAACTAAGATGTATCCATCTGTGAAAGTTCCATTACTACAGAAATGGGAATGTATAGTTCGACTGTAGGGGTGGTTGAACAATTGCCTTACCCTGTGGTGTTGGGTCGTGACTGTCCCCACTTTCTTCAAATTTTGAATACTGTCCAGTTGGCTAGGCATGAACCACTCCCCTGTCCAGGAGATTCAGATGATAACACAGATTCCCCTGGAGAGGCGAACCAGCCAGGAGAAGGCTCGGAACTTGGAGATGAGTTCTTAAATATGGATTTACCAGACTGGGAGCCACCCGAACATCGAGGTAGGTTCGGAACGGCCCAGCTGGAAGATGGGAATTTAAGACATGCATGGGGACATGTGAGAAAAATTGAGGGGGAGTTATGTAATAATAATAGTCCCCTGAATTACCCCTACTTTATGGTAAAAAACAATCTCCTCTATCAGGTCCAGAAGAGAGGACAAGATGAAGTGGAGCAACTTCTCATTCCCCGAGCCTACCAGTCGAAACTCCTCAGCTTGGCCCATAGCCACCTCCTGGGAGGACACCTGGGCGTGAAGAAAATGGCTGAAAGGCTACTTTCTCGATTTTTCTGGCCCGGAATATACAAGGCCATCGAAAGATATTGTCGGGAATGCCCAACCTGTCAGAAAACTGCCCCACAACCTTATTATAAAAACCCTCTGATTCCCCTCCCAATAATAGATACTCCTTTTGAGCGGATTGGTATGGACTTAGTGGGACCCCTGATTAAAACTACAAAGGGACATCAGTATATACTGGTGATACCCCGAAGCCATTCCTCTGAGGGCAGCTACGGCCAAAAACATAGCTAGAGAGCTAGTGCACGTTTTCTCTAGAGTGGGAATCCTTAAGAAGATCTTAACAGATCAAGGGACTCCTTTTATGTCAAAGGTCATGCAAGACCTAAGTAAGCTTTTGGGTATTCATCAAATCAGAACCTCTGTTTATCACCCACAAACAGACGGACAAGTGGAGCGCTTCAATAAAACCCTGAAGAGCATGCTGAGGAAGGCCATGCAAAAGGATGGCAAAAATTGGGATCAATTGCTCCCTTATCTAATGTTTGCTATCCGAGAAGTACCGCAAGCCTCGACTGGGTTCTCTCCTTTTGAGTTATTATACGCTCGGAGACCACGGGGATTATTAGACCTGGTCAAAGAGTCCTGGGAGCATCAGCCTTCACCATTACAGACTGTCATTGAACATGTGGAACAAATGAGGGAAAGAATAAACATTGTTGTTCCCATTGTGAGGGAAAATCTGGAGAAGGCCCAGGCGCAGCAACAGCAAATTTATGATAGGGGAGCTATAGTGCGAGAATTTCAGCCAGGGGACAAAGTATTGCTATTGGTCCCGACCCCGGAATGTAAATTCCTGGCCTCCTGGCAGGGGTCTTATGAGGTGGTGGAAAAAATGGGTCCAGTCACTTATAAAGTTAAGCAACCTGAAAAACGACGACAGCATCAAATCTACCATGTGAATTTACTAAAGAGATGGCATGGTGCAGAAGTTTTGCTCACCCACTTCTCCCCTGATCCTTTGGAAGAAGAAACGGGTGCTGTCGCCGTGGGGGACCTGGCTCCGGTGCAGAAGCAAGAATTACAAGAGTTCCTGTCGCAAAACAACGATATTTTTTCCCAAAGTCCTGGCTGAACCCACCTCATTCAACATAAGATTATCACGGAACCAGGAAAAAGGGTAAGGTTGGCCCCCTATCGAGTACCTGAAGCAAAAAGGAAACTATTTAAGGAAGAAGTAGAAAAAATGTTAAGAATGGGGATAATAGAAGAATCCCATAGCGAGTGGGCTAGTCCCATAGTACTGATACCCAAGCCAGACGGAACTATTAGGTTCTGTAATAACTTCAAAAGATTAAATGAGATTTCGTTGTTTGACGCATACCCTATGCCTCGTATAGATGAGCTAATCGAGCCATTAGGTAACGCCCGATATATCAGTACGCTAGACCTTACGAAGGGATATTGGCAAGTACCCCTAGCCGAAGAAGCTAAAGCCAAAACCGCGTTTGCCACCCCGGAGGGGCTATACCAGTATCGGGTCCTTCCGTTTGGTTTAAACGGCGCTCCTGCTACGTTTCAGCGATTAATGGACCGCATACTCAGACCTCATCGAGATTTTGCGGCTGCCTACCTAGATGACGTCGTAATTCATAGCACGACTTGGGAACAACACCTACTACACTTGGGAGCAGTAACCGGAGCTTTGCAGAAAGCAGGATTAACTGCTAATCCAAAAAAATGTTGTCTAGGGACCCAGGAAGCCAATTATCTCGGTTATACGATTGGGAGGGGAATGATCATGCCACAAGAACAGAAGGTACAGTTAATTAGAAACTGGCCTAGACCTTCTACAAAAAAGCAAATAAGAACATTTTTGGGATTAGCAAGCTACTATCGTCGATTCATTTCAGGATTTGCCGCCATTGCCGCCCCATTGCACGACTTAACAAAGACGAGTTGCCCTGAAAAAAATAAAATGGACAGAAAGGGAAGAGAGGGCCTTTCAAGAACTAAAAAAGACTTTGTCATCGCAGCCGGTCTTACAGGTACCTAATTTTAACAAAACATTCATGGTACAAACTGATGCATTGGACACTGGGATTGGAGCCATACTGTCGCAGGAAATTGAAGGATCAGAGGACCCCATTTTGTATATTAGCCGTAAATTAAGCCCTGCGGAGAAACATTATTCCACAATCGAAAAGGAGTGTCTTGCGATCAAATGGGCCCTGGATTATTCAAAATATTATTTATTGGGAAGACGATTCATCTTGTATACTGAACATGCGCCACTAACCTGGTTGTTAAGGAACATGGACAAAAATGATCGGATTACGCGATGGGGCCTTAGTCTCCAGAGGTTTCAGTTCCAAACGGTTTATAGACCAGGAAGAAAACAAGGTAATGTCGATGCCCTCTCTCGAATGCATTGTTTCTTTTCCAGACAGCCCGAGGACGGGGCTGATCTCAGGGGGAGGGTATGTAAGAGGACCAGAGGGAGGGTCATCCAGGACAGGTATTTTAGGAACGATCTGCTCACTGTACTTGACTTAGAGCTGACCAAGATGGCCGCTAAGAGAAACCAGCTGACCCGCAGATGGAAAGGGCTCAGGCTGAAAGACAACGAGACGCAGGTGGGTCTCATCAGGAAACAAAATATATATGCCCCGGAAACAGTGTACCGGCGCGGAAGCCAGTAGGTGAATGCGTGTTGGAGAAGATAGGGGAGTTTGGTTGGAGTGAATAAAGATTTAAGGACAACGGATTTCGGAATAAATAAAGGATAACGGTATAGGGCTTGTGATTTGGACTCGACGCGGATTTGTTGGATTTTACGAACTTTTGGAACACGGACTGAACAAGGACAGAGAAAACGGATTGTGGACTGGTTTGGAAGACAGACGAAAGAAAGAAAAGGAAGAAACCTCGCGAAAATAAAAGAAGAGTTTGTGGTGTGAGTACTTTCGTACTTATTACATTTATCTATTCCCCCGGAGACGCCACAAAACATAAACATAATCTCATGGTTAAATAGTCAAGTCTAGCCATGTGTGAGTCTAGTCTCACAGAGCTTCAACAACAGATGACAACTTGTGAGTTAGATTAAGAATGAATAAAAGCATTTCATTAATAACGCGTTTGCGTTTGCCTGGGTGCTGACAAAGTAAAAAACAATTACTTTTTGACAATGAAGAACTGTGTGTGTGTGTGTCTCTCTCTCTGCTGGCGTTTGTAATAGTTTTTATTTTTAAATACATTTTAGCAAAGTAATGTACCATAAAAGTATTGTGAGACATATTTGGGTTAACATGTTCAGTGTTCAGTGTGTGGTAATTTGTTTGGTGCGAGTGAAGTTTTATTTAATCTCTGACCTAGGGAAAAGTTTTATTTTTTCAAAGAAATGTTTGTTAAAAAAAAAAGTCATGGCTGCGGCTGGATTTGAACACACAACGTGCAATGAAGTCAGGAACCTAACCCACAGCGCCACGTGAGGAGTTTTGAAAAAACCCTACAGAAACAGTATCAACAGACATTGTACAGCGTGTACTATTCTTGTGTTGTGGTACATGAATATAATTATATCGTTATTAATTTCTTTAGATACGCGATTCCATATTACAGATGCAGCCATTCAAAATGCACGGTACAAACCCGCGGTACAGTAAACTACCCACAAGCCACCGCAGGGCACCGCGGTAAGCGATTGGCTGGCCAAAATGACTGACAGGGGCCCTCGTGGTGCATTTGGTTGGTAGTGAAAAGATTTAATAATTTAATCTCTTTACTGTGCACATTGTAATCCGCTTAGTATTGAATATTGATATGGAATTTTACCACTAAAGGGAAATTTTAGTAGCTGAGCATAAAAAGAAGAGGAGCATAACGCATCTGAAGGTCATAAACGATATTAATTTAGGAACATAAACATTACTATATGTACGTAAACTGTACTGTGTATGGCTACACACCAGTCTTCCATTTCTCCATAAACATTTTAAGCATGAAAGTGTTATGAAATGGTACCCAAATATGCTATTGATGTATAGAATGAATTTTAATTTAAAATTATTTAAAAATTATTTAACACGAAAATTAAGCTGTTTACATCTTCCGCCTGAGAACAGTCACCCGTTGCTAATCAACGCAGAAACACAGCCACTAACTAGCAAAGAGAGGACATTAGCTAGCCAATATGATAAAGAAATAAATGATTATTTTGTTTATTTCTTTTGCACTTTTATTTGAACATTTCCATCGATTGTACAAGCACTTGAAAACTGTCCAATCCCTAGTTCATCAGGCATTTTCTTTTACGCTGCGGGCATTCTCCCGGTCTGGTGCCGGTCTGTGTCTTCTAGGATATAATGCCAGCGATTTTTTGTTAAATTTGGGTTTCCAATAACGCCGCAGCAAACTCTTGTTTTTATGTCCACTATAACAGACAATCTCCTTTGCTTTTAACCGAGCGTTTAATAATTTCCTAAAATGAAAATGATTTACTTTATTTCCCTCACCGGATCAATAAAATTATCTATCATCTATCTACTTAAACTTTGGGACAGAATTCTGGGTTCTCCCTATACCAGAGATTATGGTAGGGCTTTAGAATGGTGATTGGCTGACACCATCTGACACCCCTCTGATTGGAGAAAAAAGACGTGCTGGTTTGCTATACATACTGTACCAGGAAGAGGATTTCTTTCTATTCGAATCGTGTATTTTAAAAGTTTAATTAAGAAGTAAAAACCTTACAGCGTACACAGATTTCTAAACTGATCAGGAGGAAGAAAAATCACCCGTGTTTCGTCCATAAAAAGTGGTTATTAACTATCGAAACCTGTTTTATTTATTTTAATTTTATTTAGATTAAGAGTTCCCGTCACCCCCATTCCCATTTAAATCACAAACCCGTGTTTAATTAAATGTCTTTTAACGTAAATCGTTATCTTTGTCTTATGCATAATTATGTTCACCACTCTGTCCAGCAAATTAATAATAAACTTTATTTTATATAGCGTTTTAAACGAATAAGTATTTAGATCGCTCATAAACCTAATCACTTATTCTACATAAACACAGCGTAATTGCTCTCTGAAAATGCCTTTTCTTTTTATTTAGGCTCAGATTTCAACTATAGATCGTATTATTAATAACAATAATAACGACCAACCAACAAAAACAACCATATAAACATAATACCAACCAAAAACATAGATAACAACCACAATACAAAATCAAATATATCAAACCATTAAACTCTCTCAAATTCCTCCAATTATCATAACCCCGCCCCTTATGCAAAACCAAACCCTCCTCCCATCCCAGTTTATCCTCTTTATCATAAACAAAATCCACCTTAATTTTCAACATAAAGCATTACACAAAATCAATACCTCAACACTCCATACTCAACAACGATAATTCACAAACAGCCAGAACATGTAACTCCACATTCCCAAATAGACCTCATTTCCCCGCCCCTTATGCAAAACCAATATCCCTCCCCTGTTCTCTCTCTCCGCTGGCGTTTGTAATCGTTTTTATTTTTAAATAAATTTTAGCAAAGTCATGTATTTTAAAAATCTTAAGATTTCTATATTTATGTCTTTATTTAGTGGTTTCATTAGTGACAAAGGCTAAACTTTCTTGGAAAAATGTCTTTTATGTAAACCATGTTTGCTATTAATTCATTTAGGGCTAGAATATGTTCATTGTCTTTCAATGAAAGAAATGTTCCTTTCGCGGTAGTTGGGAGACATTAGAAGCTTGCCATGCCCGGACTGTTACACCAACGTATTAGCATGTTAAAGCGATTTCATTGAGGAGCCTAGCTTTCTTAACTAGTAAGTACTGTACTTACTGGGTTTTTGAGGGGGGGAGGTGTCTTTCGCTGGAAATCTCGCCCCCTTCTACTTTGAAAATACCTGTGAAACCGGTTTAATGCGTCACAGCCAGCACTCCCGCAGAGAGGGGGGTTGTACTTGCAGTGTATCGGTATACAGTAGATGGGAAAGCCAGAGCCGACCGCTACGCCACCCACGTGTTATGCTCTTCGTTAATGTCTAAGCCGGAACACATCATTATATCTCATTTTGTATTTCTTAAAAAAAAATCGTTTGCCCAGCCTAACAGTATTGTTGTTATTGTTTTTAACCTGTAAAGCGCTTTGAGGAGCCACCTTTAAAGGCGCCATATACAATAAAGTTCATTATTATTACTATTGTTAATTTGCTGGACAGAGAGGTGAACATTATTACACAGAAGACAAAGATAGCGATTTACGTTGCATTGTGCATTGTGCTGCTGTAATACAGTTTTAAATAATTAAAAGTCTAAACAGTATCAGCTTTATTTATGGGTTTTAAATAAAGGCGATTTAAACGCAATTTAAATCAATATAAATGTTTATATTGTAACGCATAGGTGACTATTCATTGTTATTAAAATGACTTAAATTCGATCATGTTGTGATATTTAGAAATATACATTTGTTTGGTGCGAGTGAAGTTTTATTTAATTTCTTATGGAAGCCAGTTTCCGCCAGGGAGTAAAAAAAAAACACACTGTGGTATTCTCTCCGATGCAGTGCAGTTAAAAACATATCTCTGATGCTGTTCCTAAATGAATATCGTTTATGACCATCAGACGCTTTATGCTCCTTTTCTTTTTTCCAGTGGATTGAACAGGGAGAGGCATTTCATGATGTACTTTTCACTGATGAATAAACAGTGGCTCTGGAACAGTTTTCAACCATGTCTTTTTATAAAAAGGGAAGATATGTGAACAAGCAAAACCCAAAACAAACATGTATGCCATACGGCGTACGCGTTACTGAAGCTAAAAGTTTACCCTTTGTGACTAATGTAACCACTAAATAACGACATATAGAAATCCCTACGTTACAGACTGTATTTGGCTGGTATTGGTAGTTTAAAGAAAACATACACACCAGTATTCCACTTTCTCCCTAAACATTTTAAGCATCAGAGTCTTACATGTGGTTATTTCGGAAACGTTTGTACGTGCTCCTTCTGACCATGTTACTGTTTACTGTTACTGACCATATTAAGTTTAAGTGCCTGTGGGCACTTTTCCTGTCCGTGGGGGGGGTGGACCGTCTTTCATTAGAAGGTTAGTCTGTTCTACTCTGAGAATGTAGAGGGGGTGGAAAGTGCCCGCGGTCATTTAAAGTGAAGGCTGTGAAAACATTCACAATGTACTTTATACACAAAGCAAGTGTTCTCACAACTCTTGGAGGTTTCGTGAAAATGCTACAGGCGTGCCAAAATCGTTTTTTTAAATTCAAGGTGACTTTACCGCGGTTTTCATTTTCAGATTGTGAATCAAAAAAGGCATTTAATTAAACTAGTGATTGCGATTGTAATCAATTACTGTATTGAGTGAAACACACATTCTGTACAGATACAGTACAGTCACATTCTCCTGTAGTCCAGTGGTGTAAAACGAATTAGCAGGTGATTGAGATAACAATGCACTGCCCACTGAGTGGAATGTTCTCATTTGTTCTCAAGTGTAAAAAGAGGTGATAATTCTTAATAATTCCGTGTTGCATTAACTAACCTCTTCAGTTTATTCCGCCAGACAGTACATGAATATAATTATATCATTATTAATTTGTTTAGATACGCAATTCCATATTATATTCCCTGTTAATCAAATTCTAAAAGTATGCATTTGTTAGATAACAAGCGAATTCACAGAAAAGGTTAAAAGACTATCACTTTTCACAAAGTATATAATCCTAATATGGTCAGAAGGAGCACGTAAAAACGTTTCCCAAATAACAACATGTAAGACTTTGATGCTTAAAATGTTTAGGGAGAAATGGAATACTGGTGTGTATTTTTTCTTTAAACTACCAAGACCAGCAATATACAGTGCAGTTTACATACAGTAATATGTTTATGTTCCTAAATTAATATCGTTTATGAGCATGTGAAAGGCATGGTGAATCGGAGATTCTCAAGGATTACTTTGTATGATTGGAAACGAATGCGTGATCGGATCAACTAAATGCTGTGGTGTTACTTTTTGTCAATGAAAAAATAAACTCTTTTCGTTTACAAAGATGGTTACAAAGAATGTGGACCAGGGTAATATTTTGAGCTTACAGCTTGTCCAAGGTCATTCATTATTAATACTATTAGTAATATCTTCGGTAAAGACTTTGATGCATAAAATATTCCTGCATAATTAAAATATTTACGATAAAGGTGGTAGGTTGTGTACTTTTGTCCAAAAGAACAATCTTGCTTTTATAAAATATACCACCTTTTTAATGTTTATGATTAACATGCTGTAATACACTGTTTAAATTTAAAAATCTAAAGAGTATACAACTTAAATTCTTAATTGAATAAAGATTGTCCCTCAGCAGTGATTCGAAACTGACGTTTTCTGGTGACAGCTCAAATGCTGTACAGGAGAGGTTAACCTTTATTAGCTCCACCTGGCGGTTTTACAAGGTGATTCCGGATACTATTAACATAATCTAATTTGCATACGGTATGATGCGGTTTACTGTGACACGCCCACCGTGTTATACCGCAGCATACCCCACTTGTTTTGAATGGCTGCATCTGTATATTCCCTTTTAATTAAATTCTAAAAGTATGCTTGTTGCCTCCGGTATCACGTTAGTTAAAGTCTTCGATGCTTAAAATGTTTAGGGAGAAATGGAATACTGGTGTGGATTTTTTCTTTAAAGTACCGAGACCAGCCATATACTGTATGTTTATGTTCCAAAATTAATATCGTTCATGGCCTTCACACGCGTTACAGTATGCTCCTATTCTTTTTATGCTCAGCTACTAAGATTTCCCTTCAGTGGTAAAATTCCATATAAATATTCAATACTAAAACGGGCACAGTAAAGACATTTAAATCTTTCTACGACCGACCAACGCACCACAGGTGCCCCTGTCGGTCAACCAATCACGTACCGCGGTATATTGCGTCATCGCGCGTCACGATCCACGAGGCCGTAGCCAATTACCTCCGGTACGTGTCAGTGCCGCCCACTTTGAATGGCTGCATCTGTAGTCCACATGAAAGGTAGAAATTTTCTCTTGTCTGTCTCTTGTTTGTATGTAACTGAATGTCCCTGCCAATGTACTGTTAGTTTTAATTTAAGAACGGCATTTGTGTTAAAATATGCCAGATAAGTTTATGTAACTTCTCATGCGACACTCAGTTGTAATTAGTCAAAAAATAAACTCGAAGAACAGCTGCGGGTTTGAATCTGAACATGTATCGGATTGCAGCGCCTTTTACTTCCATTGACAAATGATAGAGATTCGAAGAGAGATCCTTCAGACCAGCAAGCAAACCCATGGCTATTTCGGTTTTCTATCTAGGCAACGTTGGTGTCTGCAATAGCATAAATGAAAGCGTTATGCAATTTCTGCGGCTACATTTGTTGCACTTCATGCGCAGTGAGAGTGTTTCTCACACCAAATAAAAAGTCAACAAGTAGCGATCAGGCCTTCTCCTCAGTTAATACACTGAAACCCTTTGATGTTAACAGTTCTTTACAGGCGTGCTTTACAAGAACCTATCGTTTCGGTTGTTTCAGCTTTATTAGGTTTTCAAAGGCATAAGTAGAACACCGGTCGTGCGAACACAAAACGTGTTGTTATCTGAAGAATTGATTTCCATGGCAGAGGGTCCAAGCGATTTAGCGTTTTTATAGTACCAGAAAAAGGGGAAGCGGCACTTTGCCTTTGCCGCGCAGGCATACGGTGACGTACGGCAGACGCCGTAGTCGGCAGGATTCAAAACTGCGCGGGGAGTCCCCAACAGATTTTTAGTCTATCGCCTTAGCCACTCGGCTACGACTACAGCAAGCTCTGCTGCCGCTGCATTCCTCCTACAATCTAACATGGAGTGCGAGGTGGCTGCGGAAACCTTTTCAAAGTCGCTCTCCGTTCAAAAAAAAATCTTTGACAAAATACATGCCGGCAGACAGATACGCCTCAGAGGGTTTAAGGGCAGCTTCACGTTCGAATGATCAAGTCTCCCCGTCCGGATGTCAAAATGCAACTTTGGCAGACAGAAAAAACATCAACAAATGAGAAATGTGGACAAGGATTTTACAAGCTGCACCACACTGCACTTTGAAAAGCATTTACATTAGTGTTAGACGCGGGAATTGCCTTTGATTTACGTGCTTACGAAAGACCTCAGCTCCTGCAGTTGAATATAATGCCGTTACGTGTCGAAGCAGTATTTTATGTCATCCTACCACTGCAACACGGGGCATATATGGAAATGAGCACACGCTACGAATCGTCTCAATCACTACCTAGATTAATCACCCTAGATTAGTCTAATCACCCCCATCATTAATCGTTGCGCGTTTATGAAAGGAAAGCTCTTGAGCAGTCTTTGAAACAGTTCGGATGAAACACTTGATTGCTTCCATGTGCATCTGGAATTGATTTCTTATTTTCATTTCACGCCGCCCAAAGCATTTCTAAAACAGGAGATTCGCATTTGGGAATGCGTCCTGCTGTACAAATAAAACTGGTCTACGGGTCTGAAACCTGCTCCACGGAAAACACTTTTGTTGCGCTTTTGATTGTACTGTATAACGTCTAGAGGAATCACAAACTATTTGAGAGGCCATCATTCCAGGGGGAACTGACAAAGTCTATCTCTAAACACCTAGCGCAGTCTCTCGAGAGACTGTCAAAAATTGCTTTCTCCGTTTGCGTTGCAAGTAAGTGAAAGAGCGGTCTTAACCCAGAGCCACTTGGGAGCAGTGGCACGTAAATACTGTTCAATTCAATTCAAGGTGCTTTATTAGCATGACCGATGGGTACAATCAGTGTTGCCAAAGCAAATAAAATAATAAAATTAACATAGAACAAAACATAAAATAAAATCTACAGACATATAACAGACATTTACAACAGAGACATGTCATAAAATATTGTAACGCTTACGGCCGACAGGTACTGTGTAAGAGCCGGCGTACCAGAGCAGGTGACGTCACCGCCCTTCCCTGTGATAGCAGGACCACAGCTACTGGGCTGTGGAGAGATCTCTCTTTAGCTCACGGGGCTAGGTCGCTGCAGAGAGACGCGGAAGTCCCGGGTTCGAGCCCCGGACAGTGTGGGGCCGACCTGATGCGGCAAGGGCGCCCGCCCGAGCCCCCGTTGCGTTACATTGGTGTCAGAAGCGGGATGGGATAGCCCTTCGCCGGGGACGGCGATTTAAGCGGGGGAGAGTGTAACGCTTACGGCCGACAGGTACTGTGTAAGAGCCGGCGTACCAGAGCAGGTGACGTCACCGCCCTTCCCTGTGATAGCAGGACCACAGCTACTGGGCTGTGGAGAGATCTCTCTTTAGCTCACGGGGCTAGGTCACTGCAGAGAGACGCAGAAGTCCCGGGTTCGAGCCTTCTCCCTCAGTGCCTTCACTGCCAGGTCAAAACTCCCAGATGAGCTGATGGTGAGACCGAGATATGTGTAGCTGGATGTATGCTCCAATGTGTTGCTGTTGAATGTGAATTTGTACCTGTTTCCCTGAGGTCTGGCTTTCTTCTGGAAAACCATAACTCTGGTCTTGTCCAGATTGACTGTCAGTGCCCAGGTCTGACAGTACTGCTTTAGCAGTTCCTGGTTCTGCTGCAGCCCCTGTTCTGTGGGCGACAGCAGGACCAGGTCATCTGCATAGAGCAGGAACATGGTTTCTGTGTCGTGTAGTGTGAGACCAGGAACTGCAGACTTTTCCAACATTCCTGCTAATTCGTTGATATAGATATTGAACAGTGTTGGGCTCAGGCTGCAGCCCTGTCTCACCCCACGGCATTGGGTGAAGAATTTGGTCCTTTTGTTTCCAATTTTCACTGCACATTTGCTCTCTGAATACATTGATTTAATTATGTCGTACACATTGCCTCCTATGCCACTTTGGAGTAGTTTATAAAACAATCTTTTATGCCAAATCGAGTCAAATGCTTTTTTGAAATCGACAAAGCAGGCAAAAAATTTTCCTTTGTGTTTTTGGTGGACGTGTTTGTCTATCAGTGTGTGTAGGGTGTAAATGTGATCAGATGTGCGGTGATCTGGTAAGAAGCCAATCTGAGTCTTGCTCAGGACATTGTGTTCGGTAAGGAAGGCCACTATTTGTGTATTTAGGATACTGCAGAATACCTTCCCCAGGTTACTGTTCACACAGATGCCCCGATAGTTGTTGGGATAGAGTATCTCCACTCTTATAGATGGGCGTGACCAGTCCTTGGTTCCAGGCCTCGGGGAAACATCCGGCTGTCATGATAAGATCGAGGAGTTTGAGCAGGGCTTGTTGCAACTTTGGGCTGCTGTGTCTCAGCATCTCATTTATGACTCCATCTTGGCCCCAGGCTTTGCGTGGTCTGAGGGCCTGGAGTTTGTCCAGTAGCTCCTGCTCAGTGATAGGGGAGTCTAAGGGGTTTTGGTTGTCTTTGATAGCCAATTCAAAAATTTCGAGTTTTTCATAAATGGTGTTTTGGTCTGATTGATTTGTATTTGGGAGCCTTTGATAGTGATTTTCAAAGTATGTTTGCCAGATTGTTCCATTTTGGATGGCCAATTCTTCTGGTTTTGATTTGTTTAAATTGTTCCACTTCTCCCAGAAACAGTTCTGATTTAGTGACTTCTCAATTTCTGCAAGTTGTTTGTTTATGTATGTGTTTCTTTTCTTTTTCAGCGTGTGTTTGTAAAGTTTTACCGTATCACAGTAGCTGAGGTGTAGTTTTGTGTTGTGTGGTTGTCTGTGTTTTTGATTTGAGAGTTTTCGTAGTGCATTTCTGATGTTTTTGCACTCCCTATCAAACCACTTTTCTTTTGCTTTTGATTTTTGGTAGTTTTTTGATTTAGTTGTTTTTAGTTTAGATTTTGATGCCAGTTTGTGAAATAGGTGATTTAGTTTTTGTGTGGCCAAGTTTATGCCTAATTTGTTGGTTTGATACGGAGTGTTTAGGAATGTGAATTTCTTCATCGCCCAGTACAGTTTGGTATCTGTCTAGGCTGTTTGTGTCCCATCTGTACGCCTGGTTGAGGTCGTACAGCTGGCTGGGCTGTGTCAGTGTGTCTCTGTGCTGGTGTGCTCTCTTCATGTAGAGTGTGATCTGGCTATGGTCGGAGAGAGGAGTTTGTGGCCTGATAGTGAAGGCACTGATACAGGAGGGGTCCAGGTCGGTGATGGCGTAGTCCACCACACTGCTGCCCAGAGCTGAGCTGAAGGTGAACCTGCCTAGAGAGTCCCCTCTAGTGCTGCCTTTGACGATGTACAGGCACAGCCCTTGACAGCTGGAGCAGCTCGCGCCCGGTGCTGTTGACCGTGGAGTCATGGCTGCACCTGTGTGAGGTGACTGGTGTGTGGTACAGAGGGGATTGTCCGAATACATGAGTGTTTCCCTGTGTGTTAGTAAAGTCTGCCAGTGTGCCTGTTCGTGCATTGAGGTCACCACAGAGCAGCACGTTTCCCTGGCCCTGGAAATGACCGATCTCCGTGTGGAGACTGGGGAGAATTCCCTCACTGTAGTAAGGGGATTCTGAGGGTGGGATGTAGACAGCACACAGAAAAACCTCATTTTCTGTACATATGGTATTTCTTTTGATTTTAAGCCAAACTTGTGACTCTTCTCTCTTAACTAATTGTATGGAGTGACTGAGCTCCACTCTGTACCACACAATGATCCCCCCAGAGTCTCTGCCCCAGGTGATTTTTTTTGACAAAGGGCACCATGATCTCCTTGTAGCCGGGGGGACAGTGGGTAGCCAAGTCTCCCCGACACCATGTCTCCTGTAGGATCATGATGTCTGTCTCCTTTACATTCTTGATAAAGTCAGGATCAGTGTTCTTCAGCCCAAATGCTGACGAGCCCAGACCCTAAATGTTCCATATACTTATCGTTAGAGATCTCATTGTTATCGTTTGAATTATCTTTGCAGTTTGTTTTTGCTTTCTGGAACTGTAACAAATTTGTGTCGGACATTTACATCATCAACAAAAACAGTATTGTTTGTCGCTGTGGGTGGTGGTAGTTTAGCTCATAAGCCGGGTGCAGATGAGGTTCAGGAGCTGCCAGATTTCTCCCAGCTCCAAACCGCTCGGGACTGCTGGTCTGGCCAGGGCTGCGGCGTAGCTGTGCAGGAGGGGCTCGGTCCAGCTCTGCTGTTGTGCTGGGTGGGGGTTTGTGGATTGGCCTGGTTCAGCTGCTGGTCTGGCTGAGGGGCGTGGGGTGAGGTGCTGGTTCTGGTCCCGTTCGGTCGTTGGTCTGGGTTGGAAGGCTGTAGGATGGGGCTGGTTCTGTTCTTTGTGGGTTGAGCTGGTCTGGGGTGGGGGTGTGGGTTTTGGGGTGTTCCTCTGGTAGTCCTGCTGTTTCTCTCTGGGGTGTTGTTTGGGTGTCTGCCCAGTGTAGTGTCTTTCAGAGTTTTTGTGAAGAGTCCGATGGTCTGTTTTTTGAGGTGTTTATGGTCATGTAGATGCTGTGATCCAAGGGTGGGGTGATGGGCCAGGTAGACGTTTGGGAGCAGGGCACAGCACTGTGAGATCTCAGCTTTGATTCTCTGGATGGTGTGGTGCTGCTCATCCTGTCTTGACAGCAGGGTGGAGATGACAATTGGGCGCGAGGGAACTCCTGTATGGCCCTCTCTGCCACTCTCCTAATGGACTGGGCCACCTGCTCCCTCCAGGTCCTCAGATCGTTGGTGCCGGTGTGGATGATGATGTGCCGTGGGGCTCCCAGGACAGACCTGGACAGCAGCTGCAGGGCCTTCTCCGTCGTCGGACACCAGAGCTTTGCTGTTTGTAGTCCTGGGAAGAGCCTGTGCTCATCGATGTACTTCCCGTTGCAGTCAATGAGAAGGGCTACTTCCGTGCATCTGCCTCTGGTGTCTGGTGTGCTGCCAGGCGGGGGGCTGCATGGGGGGTGCAGTGTGTGAGGTGGAGGTGTTGGGTGGGGCCGTCTCTGGGGCTGGGTGTGTGTGTGGGTCACCCTGAGTGTTTGGCAAGGTGGATGTGCTTTTGGGCAGTGATGTTGTGAGTGGATCTGGGATGCCGGGGGGTGCAGTGGGTATGGTGTTTGCTACGGTGGGGGTACTGGGTAAGTGGGAGTTGGTGGTGGGGGTTGTAGGGATGTCAGGTTGTGTGGGGGTCGGTGTGTCTTTGTGGGTTGGGGGTGGGTGTTGTGTGTTGTGTGTTCTGGGCCTCAGGGCTGTTCTGTTGCAGTCTGGGCTGCAGTGGGAAGTAGTGAGTTTCCTCAGCTGTTCTTTGAGGGTCTTGCTTGTCCTCTCCGCGAGCTGCACCTCCTCTCTCAGCTCTGCTACTTCCGACTGCAGCTTACTGTTGTCCTGCAGCAACTCTTCCATCTGTCCCCTGAGCTGTTTGTTGGAGGTTTTGCATTCGTTCCTGTGTTTGTTAACCTCGTCTCTTAGCTGTTGTGCTGTCTGCCCCTCTGTGAGTCTCCCCAGCATCAGTTCCTTGGACTCAGTGAAGTCCAGCTCCAGAGCAGAGAGTTTCTCTCTCAGGAGGCGCGCTGTGCTGTGGTCATAGGGGGGTTGGTGTGGGCCGTGTGTGTCTGGGTGGTGTGATTCAGTGTTGCCTAGGGCTACACTCTCGCTGATCTGTTCTGTAGCTGTGGCTGTGTTCATGGGCTCAGAGTCAGGTGGAGCTGAACTCTCCGGTGTGGTAGGCATCAGGCTACTGGGTCTCTCTCCTGTTTCTGGGGGAGGTTTCTCCAGGTCAGCCTGTGATTTCAGGTGGGTGAACTTTTCCTCAAATAGCTCCAGAGCAGCCTCACTGCCCTTTATCATCACTGTACCATTGTGGTAAGTGTTGACGGTCAGGACAGTGTCTTCTAGCTCGCTGTCACCCCCTATGGAGATTTGCCTGCCTTTGCTGATGCCCCTTCTCGTGGTGTTTGTATATCTCTTGCACACAGCTGTGTGCCAGGCATTTGGGTGCTCAGTAAAGAAGAGCACGTTTTAATGTGTTTTTCTCCTGCCTGGCAGTAGTCAGCGATAAGAGTCTCTGGATTTTCCTTCATCCATGTGTCTTTGTACTGTTTCCTGGTCTTAACGGTTTTCACGTCCTCAGGGTATTGGAGTACTGTGCTGAGAGGGCAGGGCTGGTCCAGTGGGGCTGTCTTCTGCTCTGTACTCATCTTGCTTCTTTTAAATACAATCGGCTCAGGTGAGAAGAGCAAAAAGACAGCCTGGCTAGGGCGTTTTGAATACAATCAGCCCCACTGTTGCTTGGGAACAGGTTCTTCAACTTTGGCCTTTTGAGTTTAATGGGCCCAAGTGGTATTTGGTTTAGTTTAAACTTTAAGGTAACTTTTTCTAAAGACTTTTTTTTTACTTTTATTTAGTAAATCAGTTCAATTTTAGAGGCCTCTTCAAATAAGGAGAAGAAAGATCAGGGCTTACCAGTTGTTTTTCGTGCTTATGGCTGAGTTCTTGGCTTTTCTTGATGCTGCTTGTATTTTCCCTTTCCTTCTTGTTTCCTTTGGTGTACTTTTTATTTCTTTCTTGTCTTCTTATTCTATTTCCTTGTTTTAATTGTTCCTTTTTTTCTGTTTGTTCCTCTTCATTTCTTGAAGATTTTTCTCTTTGAAGTTTTTCCTCAGGTCCTTTATCTTCAGGTGTAGCTGTGTCTTATAGTTGGTCTTCAGATTTTCAGATGTTTGCTTTGTTTTTCTTTCAATGATAAATTATTTCTTTACTTCTTTGGTTTTCTTTAGTTTGTGTTAGATGTTGCCTTATTCCTAGACTATTTGTTCAGTTACAGAAAACAATAAAATCTCAAAGAAATTAGGAGCTCATCTTCTGAGCTGCCTCTCTCTCTCTCAGTAAATACTGTTACTGTCACTGCTCGATACCGATGTTAGCCTACTATACCATCTTCAGCCACAGCTAGAAAATGTACTGCTCTAGTACCGGAGCAAAAGAAAGCAAGGCCAACTTTGAATGGGCACATGTGTCAGATGCTGAATGTGACAAGGATGGGATTCAAACCCATGCATGCAAAGCCCAATGGATTAGCAGTCCATTGCCTTAACCACTTGGCCACCTCGTCAAGAAAACTGGGCTATCCGTACATGTGTTGGCGTGCTCCAGATGATCTTTTTTTTTCCCTTGTACTCGAAGGGTCATTTTTCTGTTCCACATGTGCTTTCAACATTTTCTTTGGGAGATGTCAAGCCACCAAGCCACTGCTGTGCTTCAGTGGCCGGTGTGGAGTTCAGTCGCCCTGTTGTACACGGAAAGCACATTGAGCTCCTTGGACATGAAAAGTTCCAGAAAAAAGCCATTTGTCATCCTTTTTCTTGGTGTCGATGTTGCTTTTGTATGTAAAGGTGGCAACTTGCTCAGCGAGCAGGCGGAGCGCGCACCGAATGCAGATGTCTCAGAGCGGTGTGTCCAAGTGGTTGTAAAAGGACAGCACTCCAGGGGTGCTGTGGCTTAGTTGGTTAAAGCGCCTGCTTCGTAAACAGGAGATCTTGGGTCTGAATCCCAGCGGTGCCTTTTTGTTTTTCTGTCTTCTCGTACAGAACTGGTCATTATGGATAACCTCCTACGGCTAGACTTAATTAAATGCAAGTATTAATTTCCTGTCTTGAATGACTTTTTTTTAAATGGATGCAACTTGCAAAAGATGAAATACAAACCTTGCTACTCTGCGCTCGTGGCTGGCAAAAAAAAGTCAGCAATGTTTTCTCATTAACCTTAACCCTGCGAATGGAGAATAGTTAAATGACCAAGTCTATGCAGCTTAATTGGTTCGCACATCGGGCTCTTAGGGTGGTGAATCACGCTCACCCCAGTCCTTAATCTTTTAAAGAGGATAAAAAATTGAACCTAGCCGCCACATCTCATACATTCTGTTCAGTGATATAAAGGTAACATCTATCCTCGCTCCAGAGAAAATCACACGTTGAGGGCATTTTTTTTTTCACTTTACCATGAGTCGGGCTCGGCTGCACAGAGGCGAGAGCAGAGCAATGAGGTCACGGGGACAGGGTAGTCACACGTTGGCGGTTTAAACACGCGGAAGATCACTGAGGGATCTATATGGACCCCCCGTGCGCCATCAGTCCGCACTCTGGACTCTGAATCCTGCCATCCGAGTTTAGATCTTGGCTGAACCTGAGCTGCAGTTCCTTCTTAAAACGTAATCTGGTGAGCGTTTTATAGAATCGTTCTTGTATGGATTCAGAACTAGCAATACATCAGGAACGAACCGGTCTTCTTCCTGTCTAAAGAGTGTGACCTGCTTGGACCCGCAGTCGCTTTTCTCATGTGCACAAACTCTCACTAGTAAGCCAGAACTAACTAGCCGGTCTTCAGAGAGCCTACTACCAGAGCGTCGCAGCAGGAATCTCTCCCACTTCCCTCATGCCAAACCAGCACTGCCTGACACTAGGCCAGAGAATGCTGATTGGACACAGCAACAAGCCTGCCACTGTTTCTTTGTGTCCGCGGGAGATCTGAATCCACACAGATTGGATGAGTATTCAACATTCTGAGTTACAGCTCGAGAATTCAATTGTTACCTCAACCCCAGTTGATATCAGTTTAATTCCTATGAGTGATGTACTTGCTTTTGAGTATCTAGTGTAGAAGCTGAAATCAAAGCTCATTAACGAAATGGTATAAATGAATGGTATACTGAATGTATGTCCCTCTTGGTTTGTAACTCTTCGTGATCGAATATATACCTTTTGTATTCTGCTAACCCTCGCTATAAGATCTGTTATGTTTATATACACATTTTATGCCTTAATAAATGTATTGTCGTGTAATAGTATCCGTGTGTGTGTGTGTTATCCCGCAAGGTTGTTTTTCTAATAGCCATCAAAGAATCATTTTGTGACTTACTGCTACAATTAATAATTGTCCCTGTAATGCACAAAACCCCTACATTTATTGGTGCCTCACGAGAGGATGCCTACAAACTCAAACTCAGTGACTGACTACAGAAAGTGATAAATAGCACTAAAGTATCTGCCAACGTGCACTAGAACAGTCCAGAATGCTGGTTCTGCTGGCGATCCTCTCCTGGGTCCCTGCTCCGGACGTCCCTTCCCCCACCTCTCTGGGCAGACCAGACACCCGCAGTGCAGCTCTTCACCACTACCGTATTTTTTTATTTATTTTACCTTATACGGCATCCAAAGTTTCATCTAAATGCTCAGAATACCCCATTTCTGGTACCAAAATTAGTACACACCGTACTACAATGAATTTAAATGGGGATTTTTTAATTCTGGATCTGCATGAAATCATAAAAATGAGGGGTTGTATTATTTTCTGTTACAGAACTTAGATTGGATGCAGTATAACCTTTAACTCAAAAGCTTCACATAGATATACCTGGAGATATACACACACCAGGATGCACAAAGAGCTACTATAGCTCTTTGTTATTATATATACTATAATAACAAAGACAAAGCAAAAAATATGGTAGTGGCAATTTCCTCTTTGATCTCGCCTAATCCAAGATGCACAGAACATCAGTCTTATTTTAACATGCTCTTTGCATTCACATCATGCGTAGCCACAGACCACGCTCAACTGTACGATGTCCACTCCCACAATTACTGGCATGCTGATGTCACTCATACGTGCATGTCTTAAAGAGACAGCTACCAATTTCAGTGTCAGATTTCAAATATCCCCTCCATAACCACCTGGTTACACAGTCATCGCTCAGAATCCCCAGTAAGATTCTCCCCAATTCAGTTTTGCAGTGCTTTAGCTCTTTCAAAAGGTTGGGCTTTGCTAGTTGCATTCCTAGGTTCATCACAGCATTTGAAAATATTCACCAATGTGTTGGCTGGGAATCAAACCTGGGTCAACTGCTTGGAAGGCAGCTTTGCTCACCACTATACCACCAATGTACACACCCAGAAGCCATGCAGCACACCATCAGAGAATGCTCACGATATCGGAAGCTGTCTCTGGGACGTGCTGATTCCACATATTGTGAATAAATCATGATATTGTTAGTAACTGTAGCTAGACGTTCAAATGAGTTTCATGGCCAGATGGACTGTTTCCTCGAGTGGTATAGTATTGCAGTGAGACAGCACGATGCCTGCAAGACTATGTCACGCTAAACGCCACAGATTGTGATTGTCCATTCGTTTCAGTCGTCCTGCAGCTACAGGAAGAGAGACACAAACATGCTGCAATGCTTTCAGGACATTAGGATTTGTTTGTGCAACATCCGAGACGAGTACTTGTGGCTTCAATGTGAACTGTACGTGCCTGCCCCCTTTCATCTGTAGTGCATGAATTCCTCCCGGCATACACCAGGGTAAAGTTCGATAACGATTTTGGCATGCCAGTAGCGTTTTCACGAAACCTCCTAGGGTTACGAGAACACTTGCTTTGTGTATAAAGTACATTGTGACTGTTTTCACAGCCTTCACTTTGTCGTTTTTATGACATTTTTTTGACAACTCACTAATATTCTCTTGTCCATATCAACACAATGGAAACACAGAATGCCTTCAAACCAGATGCATTTTAAAGAAGACCCCCTTATTTCAGTATATTACCTGTAGTGCTATATTCAAAAAATCATTAAAAAATAAAGAAAAGTTTCACAACCCAAAACAAAGCTGGGAAAGGTCAGAGGACTGGCCTAGTATGTGAAACACTTAACTGCAGCAAAGTGGGTGTTGTGCTTAAAAAGAAATTGAGTCATGAAGAAGACCCCACTATCCCAGTGTATTTCATGTCTCATGGTGCCAATATAAAACAAAAAGTTTTCACAAGCCAAAGCAAGGCTTGGAAAGGTCAGAGGACCTGCTTAGTGTGTAAAACACTTACTTGCAGCATTGTGGGTGCTGTGGTTTGAATGCTATTGTCTTCTGAACAGCATTCCCCTATCCCAGTGCATAGTGCCACATTAAATAAAAGCACGAGAAAAAGAGATTCAGAACGCAAAGCTGTGTCAGCCTTCTGTGTAAAAAATCGGTTGGTACATCATGGGAGCTGTTTTTAATATGCTGCTGAGTAAAGAATATTTTTAATTTTCCTGCTGTCAGCAGTATTGTGTATATAGTTGACCCTTACCTGAATGAAAACAGGATACAAAGAAAGGGTTTCAGAAATCAAACAAAGCTTTGGTCCCATGCTTACAGTCTGGGGAATTGGAGACTGCACTGTTCTGCTTCCTATGGTGATATAGAGGTTTTTCGCACAAAACCGTATTGAGCAGTCTTTCTCACATTGTGAACATGTGTATAGAGTGGTCCACCAGGTTCCAGTTAGTGCGTAATTATGCATCATTGAAAAATCGGAGGTTTAAAAAAAGATAATTGGCTCACTGATAGTTTGATGTAGAGAGTGTGAAAATTTTCATAAGTCATGGTCTTTAAAATGCATTTGGTTTGAAGGCGTTCTGAGTTTCCATTGCGAAGATATGGAGAAAAGAATATTCGTGCGTGGTCAAAAAAATGGCTTAAAAATGACATACAGATGGAGCCATTCAAAGTGCGCGGCACAGACACGTACCGCGGGTAATTGGCTACGTCCTTGCAAATTGTGACACACGATGACGCGCAATACTGTGGTACGTGATTGGTAGACCGACAGGGGCACTCGTGGTGCATTGGTCAGTCGTAGAAAGAACAGTTATTTATGGGGGTGGGTGGGTCTTTCACAGAGGCTCAGGACAAATCCCCCGCCTGAAAGTCTACTGTGTGCATTCAGACAGTCACAGGTCAAGAGCCAGGCAGGAGGACAATGGACAGAAGAGCCAACGATTTAAAAATAAAAGAACGAATATGAAAAAGCCACCATCTTTTTCTTTTTGACATTTTCCGACTTTCATGCAAGCCAGGACAAAGTTGCTCGTAGCTACTTGTGGATTCAAATACTCTATCGAGTGCTTTGATGAGTTTTTGCAATTTGATTGTCGTCCTGTCAGCCTGTTTCTGTTTTTTTTTTCAATCTAGCGATGGAAAGCATGAGGGAAATGATGGAACAATCAATAACCGCTCCGGAAAAATGGCCGAAAGAAATGGCCCGTCACTAAGGACATTTGTGAAGCAGAGGAGTGACGTCACCACAAAGGCGACATATTCTGCTGATCGTTTTGGTGAATAATGATTGAGGCGCGTTAAGAGAAAGGTAGCTGCGTCAGCATGCGTAGGCTGCAAAGGATCAAGCAAAGGTTTACTCCATGCTGAGAAGAGAAGAAAAGAAGCACAACGTTTCGGCTGTGGAGCCTTCTGCGCCATCTTCTTTAGCGGTGATGATGTTTACATTGGAAAAACTGAGACACACGTCCCCGGGTGGGCTTGAACCACCAACTGTTCGATTAACAGCCAAACGCGCTAACCGATTGCACCACAGAAACTAAGGGCCTTTTACACTCACTACATTTGCAGGTTTATGGTCAAGGAAAACAATCACTTGCGCTTCTTGCAGCCGGCAATATTTTCCACTGACAACCAAGAAATGGATTTCATCTTTCACAAGCTGTATGGATTTCTTCAAAAACAAGTTCTTCCAGAAAGGAAATGAATTCTTGCATTAAACTGAACCAAGCTGTACATGTTTGTCTGAAATGATACATTCAGCACAACAAGACACGGAGAGAGGCACCGCTGGTATTCAGACCCAGGATCACCTGCTTACCAGGCAGGCACTTTAAGCCACTAGGGAACAGCGCCAGTGGAGCACCGCGCTTTTACAGACACTTGGACACATCTGCGTTCGGTGTGCACTTATCCTGCTCTCTGAGCCCCTTGCCTCCGTCCCATTTAATAGCAGAACTGACGCCAAGAGAAATGATGAGAAATGGCATTTTATCTGGCACTTTTCATGTCCAAGGAGCTCAATGCCCTTGACACCTCCCCAAGTCGACAGAGCTGTGCATTCTTTGGCGACACCGTTTTTTCTTTTCTTTTATTTCTATACTTATTGATAGAAAAAAAATGATATGTCATGTACAGTAAGGGAAATGTCTCTTTTCATGGGGAAAGCTAGCACCAGCAAATGTTGTGTTTAGAAGAAGTAATTGAACATGACACGTGACCTAATTTACCGGAACAAAAGCTCACCCAGCAAGCCCTGCTTTACTTCTACAGGAGAGAAGTAGAGTCTGCAAGATGAAACCCTCACGTCCCGCACTTGCATATGACGCTGTTACGTGCTGAAGCGGTATTGTACTACATCCTAGCACTGCAACCCGGGGCGTACAGTATATGGGATCAAGCACACGCCACGAATCGTCTCTAATCACTTCCTACAACTGTAAGGCACCTTGAAGTGTAACCCCTGTTGTAACAGAAAGAATAAGGTTCTTGTTCCCGAGATGAAGTAAAACAGATGAGTTTATTGCATGCAAGGAACAATAAAGCCGAAGTCTTGTTTCCCGCAAGAAACAACAAAACCGAAGTATTGTTGGATGTGTCGGTACAAACTTTTAGGTTATATAGTCCTTGCTTGCTGCTTCAGACGTCATTCGATATTATGGTAAGGGGGGGGGGTCATGGTATTTGGCCAGTTAAGAGGCCCTGGCCAAATGGTCAGTTTAAGATTATGCCCCCAGGGGGTTCCTTGCTCGCATCTGGAATCCTTATCAGTTAACCCCCTTTCCTGCCATAAACCCCTGTTGCTTAGAAGTCTAATTTTCAGGCAGAACTGACTTAAGTTATTAACCCTTTTAACATCTTGTCTCTTACTTCATTCCCCCCTTATAAAATATGGCATACGTCAGGACTGCCTATTTTTACACATACAATATCAGGGCAGATCTTTCCTTTTTAGATGTACAGGCATGCATTACCATGACATTGTGCGTTCCACGGTTACAACAAGATGTTATTGATCTTTTTGTACAAGTGATAGTTACAATTATACACATAAAACAATCCTAATCCTACAAATACATAAAGTCCTACCCCAGGACCCAAACGCAGACCTCAGCCGTGTGGAGATCTATCGTCAGGATCTTGGAACAGCAATATTGACCCAACTCCGATTATAATTTTTTGGCTGAATAGATATGCCAACACCTGGAATGTATTGATACCATATCCCCAGTAATGCTCCTCAGGCCTAACAAGCACACTGTTGGTCTTAGGAAGCATCAGACACAGAAACGGTAACAACATCCTTCTTTCTGTTCACTCAGTCTCTGGTGCCGTGGGTCGGTGAAAGTGCGATGCGCGGATCCAGCGATCTCATCCTGTCACTCAGATGGCACAGTCAGTAGTTGGTGGCACTTGATATGGTCCCTCCCAGCAGGATTGCAACGTCTGGCAGGGTATCTCTTCTTCACCTACACCCACTCGCCAGGTATCCGGTAGTGTCTCCCCTCTACTGGAGGTCCCCAAGCGTCCGGCACCTGTTCACGAGCCCTGTGCACCGCTTCAGTTAACAAACCTACAACACTTTAATAGAGAGTTAGTAAATTCATCAGTGCGTTAGCCAAACTTGGCCTCAAGGGAGTTTCTTTGGCTGCCCGTGATGATCTCAAATGGGCTCAGTCTCACAGTTCCGTTTGCTCCAGCCCGCAAACCGCACAGGACTGCATGTAGAGCATCTACCCACGGTGTCCCTTCAGTTGATATTTCCTTAGTTGGTCTTTCAGACTGTGGGTGATGGGGGCAATGTGACTTCCAACTTACCCCTAGTGAGGCAATTACAGCCTGGCACACTTTCCCAGTGTAGTATGCCCCTAGATCAGTATCCAAGGGGCAGGGCAGTCCACATCACGGGATCATCTTTGTCATACAGTTCGGTATGTGCCAGCCCACATCCCATCATCATACAACCCCACATTCTTTACACATTTGTTCTAACCACTATTAAAAATCTATGAAAGGCCTCAACCTGAATTCTCCCTTTTCCCCAATAGAGGTTTCACAGGGGTCTCAGACTCCCGCTCTCCCAGCATGATTCAGTGTGCTCTTCTGAGCCCAGCAGTTACATTGGGACGCTCCAGGTTGAAAAAGACGTTTATCTCGGGCTGAAAAACACATTTTGACAACTTCTGCACAGTGGGGCTAAAAGCTGATTCATTAAGCTCTTCTGAGCCCAGCAGTTACATTGGTTTGCTCCAGATTGAAAAAGGCGTTTATCTCGGGTGAAAAACACGTTTTGACAACTTCTGCACAATGAGGCTAAGAGCTGACTCAGTGTGCTCTTCTGAGCCCAGCAGTTACATTGGGATGCTCCAGATTGAAAAACGCGTTTATCTCGAGCTGAAAAACACGTTTTGACAACTTCTGCACAGTGGGGCTAAGAGCTGACTCAGTGTGCTCTTCTGAGCCCAGCAGTTACATTGGAGAGCTTCATATTGAAAAACGCGTTTATCTTGAGCTGAAAAACACATTTTGACAACTTCTGCACAGTGGGGCTAAGTACTGACTCAGTGTGCTCTTCTGAGCCCAGCAGTTACATTGGGAAGCTCCAGATTGAAAAACGCGTTTATCCTGGGCTGAAAAACACGTTTTGACAACTTCTGCACAATGGGGCTAAGAGCTGACTCAGTGTGCTCTTCTGAGCCCAGCAGTTACATTGGGACGCTCCAGGTTGAAAAAGGCGTTTATCTCGGGCTGAAAAACACATTTTGACAACTTCTGCAAAGTGGGGCTAGAGGCTGATTCAGTGTGCTCTTCTGAGCCCAGCAGTTACATTGTGATGCTCCAGATTGAATAACGCGCTTATCTCGGGCTGAAAAACACGTTTTGACAACTTCTGCACAGTGGGGCTGAGAGCTTACTCAGTGTGCTCTTCTGAGCCCAGAAGTTACATTGGGACACTCCAGATTGAAAAACGTGTTGATCTTGGGCTGAAAAACACATTTTGACAACTTCTGCACAGTGGGGCTAAAAGCTGATTCATTCAGCTCTTCTGAGCCAAGGAGTTACATTGGTTTTCTCCAGATTGAAAAAGGCGTTTATCTTGGGTGAAAAAAACGTTTTGACAACTTCTGCACAGTGGGGCTAAGAGCTGACTCAGTGTGCCCCACTGTGCAGAGGTTGTCAAAACGTGTATTTCACCCGAGATAAACGCCTTTTTCAATCTGGATCATCCCAATGTAACTGCTGGGCTCAGAAAAGCACACTGAGTCAGCCCTTAGCCCCATTGTGCAGAAGTTGTCAAAACGTGTTTTTCACCCGAGATAAACGCCTTTTTCAATCTGGATCATCCCAATGTAACTGCTGGGCTCAGAAAAGCACACTGAGTCAGCCCTTAGCCCCATTGTGCAGAAGTTGTCAAAACGTGTTTTTCAGCCCAAGATCAACACGTTTTTCAATCTAGAGTGTCCCAATGTAACTTCTGGGCTCAGAAGAGCACACTGAGTCAGCTCTTAGCCTCATTGTGCAGAAGTTGTCAAAACGTGTTTTTCAGCCCAAGATAAACGCGTTTTTCAATCTGGAGCTTCCCAATGTAACTGCTGGGCTCAGAAGAGCACACTGAGTCAGTACTTAGCCCCACTGTGCAGAAGTTGTCAAAATGTGTTTTTCAGCTCAAGATAAACGCGTTTTTCAATATGAAGCTCTCCAATGTAACTGCTGGGCTAAGAAGAGCACACTGAGTCAGCTCTTAGCCCCACTGTGCAGAAGTTGTCAAAACGTGTTTTTCAGCTCGAGATAAACGCGTTTTTCAATCTGGAGCATCCCAATGAAACTGCTGGGCTCAGAAGAGCACACTGAGTCAGCTCTTAGCCTCATTGTGCAGAAGTTGTCAAAACGTGTTTTTCACCCGAGATAAACGCCTTTTTCAATCTGGAGCAAACCAATGTAACTGCTGGGCTCAGAAGAGCTTAATGAATCAGCTTTTAGCCCCACTGTGTAGAAGTTGTCAAAATGTGTTTTTCACCCGAGATAAACGCCTTTTTCAACCTGGAGCGTCCCAATGTAACTGCTGGGCTCAGAAGAGCACACTGAATCATGCTGGGAGAGCGGGAGTCTGAGACCCCTGTGAAACCTCTATTGGGGAAAAGGGAGAATTCAGGTTGAGGCCTTTCATAGATTTTTAATAGTGGTTAGAACAAATGTGTAAAGAATGTGGGGTTGTATGATGATGGGATGTGGGCTGGCACATACCGAACTGTATGACAAAGATGATCCCGTGATGTGGACTGCCCTGCCCCTTGGATACTGATCTAGGGGCATACTACACTGGGAAAGTGTGCCAGGCTGTAATTGCCTCACTAGGGGTAAGTTGGAAGTCACATTGCCCCCATCACCCACAGTCTGAAAGACCAACTAAGGAAATATCAACTGAAGGGACACCATGGGTAGATGCTCTACATGCAGTCCTGTGCGGTTTGCGGGCTGGAGCAAACGGAACTGTGAGACTGAGCCCATTTGAGATCGTCACGGGCAGCCAAAGAAACTCCCTTGAGGCCAAGTTTGGCTAACGCACTGATGAATTTACTAACTCTCTATTAAAGTGTTGTAGGTTTGTTAACTGAAGCGGTGCACAGGGCTCGTGAACAGGTGCCGGACGCTTGGGGACCTCCAGTAGAGGGGAGACACTACCGGATACCTGGCGAGTGGGTGTAGGTGAAGAAGAGATACCCTGCCAGACGTTGCAATCCTGCTGGGAGGGACCATATCAAGTGCCACCAACTACTGACTGTGCCATCTGAGTGACAGGATGAGATCGCTGGATCCGCGCATCGCACTTTCACCGACCCACGGCACCAGAGACTGAGTGAACAGAAAGAAGGATGTTGTTACCGTTTCTGTGTCTGATGATTCCTAAGACCAACAGTGTGCTTGTTAGGCCTAAGGAGTATTACTGGGGATATGGTATCAATACATTCCAGGTGTTGGCATATCTATTCAGCCAAAAAATTATAATCGGAGTTGGGTCAATATTGCTGTTCCAAGATCCTGACGATAGATCTCCACACGGCTGAGGTCTGCGTTTGGGTCCTGGGGTAGGACTTTATGTATTTGTAGGATTAGGATTGTTTTATGTGTATAATTGTAACTATCACTTGTACAAAAAGATCAATAACATCTTGTTGTAACCGTGGAACGCACAATGTCATGGTAATGCATGCCTGTACATCTAAAAAGGAAAGATCTGCCCTGATATTGTATGTGTAAAAATAGGCAGTCCTGACGTATGCCATATTTTATAAGGGGGGAATAAAGTAAGAGACAAGATGTTAAAAGGGTTAATAACTTAAGTCAGTTCTGCCTGAAAATTAGACTTCTAAGCAACAGAGGTTTATGGCAGGAAAGGGGGTTAACTGATAAGGATTCCAGATGCGAGCAAGGAACCCCCTGGGGGCATAATCTTAAACTGACCATTTGGCCAGGGCCTCTTAACTGGCCAAATACCATGACCCCCCCCCCCCTTACCATAATATCGAATGACGTCTGAAGCAGCAAGCAAGGACTATATAACCTAAAAGTTTGTACCGGCACATCCAACAATACTTCAGTTTTGTTGTTTCTTGCGGGAAACAAGACTTCGGCTTTATTGTTCCTTGCATGCAATAAACTCATCTGTTTTACTTCATCTCGGGAACAAGAACCTTATTCTTTCTGTTACAACAGGGGTTACACTTCAAGGTGCCTTACAGTTGTAGGAAGTGATTAGAGACGATTCGTGGCGTGTGCTTGATCCCATATACTGTACGCCGCGGGTTGCAGTGCTAGGATGTAGTACAATACCGCTTCAGCACGTAACAGCGTCATATGCAAGTGCGGGACGTGAGGGTTTCATCTTGCAGACTCTACTTCTCTCCTGTAGAAGTAAAGCAGGGCTTGCTGGGTGAGCTTTTGTTCCGGTAAATTAGGTCACGTGTCATGTTCAATTACTTCTTCTAAACACAACATTTGCTGGTGCTAGCTTTCCCCATGAAAAGAGACATTTCCCTTACTGTACATGACATATCATTTTTTTTCTATCAATAAGTATAGAAATAAAAGAAAAGAAAAAACGGTGTCGCCAAAGAATGCACAGCTCTGTCGACTTGGGGAGGTGTCAAGGGCATTGAGCTCCTTGGACATGAAAAGTGCCAGTTAAAATGCCATTTCTCATCATTTCTCTTGGCGTCAGTTCTGCTATTAAATGGGACGGAGGCAAGGGGCTCAGAGAGCAGGATAAGTGCACACCGAACGCAGATGTGTCCAAGTGTCTGTAAAAGTGCGGTGCTCCGCTGGCGCTGTTCCCTAGTGGCTTAAAGTGCCTGCCTGGTAAGCAGGTGATCCTGGGTCTGAATACCAGCGGTGCCTCTCTCCGTGTCTTGTTGTGCTGAATGTATCATTTCAGACAAACATGTACAGCTTGGTTCAGTTTAATGCAAGAATTCATTTCCTTTCTGGAAGAACTTGTTTTTGAAGAAATCCATACAGCTTGTGAAAGATGAAATCCATTTCTTGGTTGTCAGTGGAAAATATTGCCGGCTGCAAGAAGCGCAAGTGATTGTTTTCCTTGACCATAAACCTGCAAATGTAGTGAGTGTAAAAGGCCCTCAGTTTCTGTGGTGCAATCGGTTAGCGCGTTTGGCTGTTAATCGAACAGTTGGTGGTTCAAGCCCACCCGGGGACGTGTGTCTCAGTTTTTCCAATGTAAACATCATCACCGCTAAAGAAGATGGCGCAGAAGGCTCCACAGCCGAAACGTTGTGCTTCTTTTCTTCTCTTCTCAGCATGGAGTAAACCTTTGCTTGATCCTTTGCAGCCTACGCATGCTGACGCAGCTACCTTTCTCTTAACGCGCCTCAATCATTATTCACCAAAACGATCAGCAGAATATGTCGCCTTTGTGGTGACGTCACTCCTCTGCTTCACAAATGTCCTTAGTGACGGGCCATTTCTTTCGGCCATTTTTCCGGAGCGGTTATTGATTGTTCCATCATTTCCCTCATGCTTTCCATCGCTAGATTGAAAAAAAAAACAGAAACAGGCTGACAGGACGACAATCAAATTGCAAAAACTCATCAAAGCACTCGATAGAGTATTTGAATCCACAAGTAGCTACGAGCAACTTTGTCCTGGCTTGCATGAAAGTCGGAAAATGTCAAAAAGAAAAAGATGGTGGCTTTTTCATATTCGTTCTTTTATTTTTAAATCGTTGGCTCTTCTGTCCATTGTCCTCCTGCCTGGCTCTTGACCTGTGACTGTCTGAATGCACACAGTAGACTTTCAGGCGGGGGATTTGTCCTGAGCCTCTGTGAAAGACCCACCCACCCCCATAAATAACTGTTCTTTCTACGACTGACCAATGCACCACGAGTGCCCCTGTCGGTCTACCAATCACGTACCACAGTATTGCGCGTCATCGTGTGTCACAATTTGCAAGGACGTAGCCAATTACCCGCGGTACGTGTCTGTGCCGCGCACTTTGAATGGCTCCATCTGTATGTCATTTTTAAGCCATTTTTTTGACCACGCACGAATATTCTTTTCTCCATATCTTCGCAATGGAAACTCAGAACGCCTTCAAACCAAATGCATTTTAAAGACCATGACTTATGAAAATTTTCACACTCTCTACATCAAACTATCAGTGAGCCAATTATCTTTTTTTAAACCTCCGATTTTTCAATGATGCATAATTACGCACTAACTGGAACCTGGTGGACCACTCTATACACATGTTCACAATGTGAGAAAGACTGCTCAATACGGTTTTGTGCGAAAAACCTCTATATCACCATAGGAAGCAGAACAGTGCAGTCTCCAATTCCCCAGACTGTAAGCATGGGACCAAAGCTTTGTTTGATTTCTGAAACCCTTTCTTTGTATCCTGTTTTCATTCAGGTAAGGGTCAACTATATACACAATACTGCTGACAGCAGGAAAATTAAAAATATTCTTTACTCAGCAGCATATTAAAAACAGCTCCCATGATGTACCAACCGATTTTTTACACAGAAGGCTGACACAGCTTTGCGTTCTGAATCTCTTTTTCTCGTGCTTTTATTTAATGTGGCACTATGCACTGGGATAGGGGAATGCTGTTCAGAAGACAATAGCATTCAAACCACAGCACCCACAATGCTGCAAGTAAGTGTTTTACACACTAAGCAGGTCCTCTGACCTTTCCAAGCCTTGCTTTGGCTTGTGAAACCTTTTTGTTTTATATTGGCACCATGAGACATGAAATACACTGGGATAGTGGGGTCTTCTTCATGACTCAATTTCTTTTTAAGCACAACACCCACTTTGCTGCAGTTAAGTGTTTCACATACTAGGCCGGTCCTCTGACCTTTCCCAGCTTTGTTTTGGGTTGTGAAACTTTTCTTTATTTTTTAATGATTTTTTGAATATAGCACTACAGGTAATATACTGAAATAAGGGGGTCTTCTTTAAAATGCATCTGGTTTGAAGGCATTCTGTGTTTCCATTGTGTTGATATGGACAAGAGAATATTAGTGAGTTGTCAAAAAAATGTCATAAAAACGACAAAGTGAAGGCTGTGAAAACAGTCACAATGTACTTTATACACAAAGCAAGTGTTCTCGTAACCCTAGGAGGTTTCGTGAAAACGCTACTGGCATGCCAAAATCGTTATCGAACTTTACCCTGGTGCATGCCGGGAGGAATTCATGCACTACAGATGAAAGGGGGCAGGCACGTACAGTTCACATTGAAGCCACAAGTACTCTTCTCGGATGTTGCACAAACAAATCCTAATGTCCTGAAAGCATTGCAGCATGTTTGTGTCTCTCTTCCTGTAGCTGCAGGACGACTGAAACGAATGGACAATCACAATCTGTGGCGTTTAGCGTGACATAGTCTTGCAGGCATCGTGCTGTCTCACTGCAATACTATACCACTCAAGGAAACAGTCCATCTGGCCATGAAACTCATTTGAACGTCTAGCTACAGTTACTAACAATATCATGATTTATTCACAATATGTGGAATCAGCACGTCCCAGAGACAGCTTCAGATATCGTGAGCATTCTCTGATGGTGTGCTGCATGGCTTCTGGGTGTGTACATTGGTGGTATAGTGGTGAGCAAAGCTGCCTTCCAAGCAGTTGACCCAGGTTTGATTCCCAGCCAACACATTGGTGAATATTTTCAAATGCTGTGATGAACCTAGGAATGCAACTAGCAAAGCCCAACCTTTTGAAAGAGCTAAAGCACTGCAAAACTGAATTGGGGAGAATCTTACTGGGGATTCTGAGCGATGACTGTGTAACCAGGTGGTTATGGAGGGGATATTTGAACTCTGACACTGAAATTGGTAGCTGTCTCTTTAAGACATGCACGTATGAGTGACATCAGCATGCCAGTAATTGTGGGAGTGGACATCGTACAGTTGAGCGTGGTCTGTGGCTACGCATGATGTGAATGCAAAGAGCATGTTAAAATAAGACTGATGTTCTGTGCATCTTGGATTAGGCGAGATCAAAGAGGAAATTGCCACTACCATATTTTTTGCTTTGTCTTTGTTATTATAGTATATATAATAACAAAGAGCTATAGTAGCTCTTTGTGCATCCTGGTGTGTGTATATCTCCAGGTATATCTATGTGAAGCTTTTGAGTTAAAGGTTATACTGCATCCAATCTAAGTTCTGTAACAGAAAATAATACAACCCCTCATTTTTATGATTTCATGCAGATCCAGAATTAAAAAATCCCCATTTAAATTCATTGTAGTACGGTGTGTACTAATTTTGGTACCAGAAATGGGGTATTCTGAGCATTTAGATGAAACTTTGGATGCCGTATAAGGTAAAATAAATAAAAAAATACGGTAGTGGTGAAGAGCTGCACTGCGGGTGTCTGGTCTCCCCAGAGAGGTGGGGGAAGGGACGTCCGGAGCAGGGACCCAGGAGAGGATCGCCAGCAGAACCAGCATTCTGGACTGTTCTAGTGCACGTTGGCAGATACTTTAGTGCTATTTATCACTTTCTGTAGTCAGTCACTGAGTTTGAGTTTGTAGGCATCCTCTCGTGAGGCACCAATAAATGTAGGGGTTTTGTGCATTACAGGGACAATTATTAATTGTAGCAGTAAGTCACAAAATGATTCTTTGATGGCTATTAGAAAAACAACCTTGCGGGATAACACACACACACACGGATACTATTACACGACAATACATTTATTAAGGCATAAAATGTGTATATAAACATAACAGATCTTATAGCGAGGGTTAGCAGAATACAAAAGGTATATATTCGATCACGAAGAGTTACAAACCAAGAGGGACATACATTCAGTATACCATTCATTTATACCATTTCGTTAATGAGCTTTGATTTCAGCTTCTACACTAGATACTCAAAAGCAAGTACATCACTCATAGGAATTAAACTGATATCAACTGGGGTTGAGGTAACAATTGAATTCTCGAGCTGTAACTCAGAATGTTGAATACTCATCCAATCTGTGTGGATTCAGATCTCCCGCGGACACAAAGAAACAGTGGCAGGCTTGTTGCTGTGTCCAATCAGCATTCTCTGGCCTAGTGTCAGGCAGTGCTGGTTTGGCATGAGGGAAGTGGGAGAGATTCCTGCTGCGACGCTCTGGTAGTAGGCTCTCTGAAGACCGGCTAGTTAGTTCTGGCTTACTAGTGAGAGTTTGTGCACATGAGAAAAGCGACTGCGGGTCCAAGCAGGTCACACTCTTTAGACAGGAAGAAGACCGGTTCGTTCCTGATGTATTGCTAGTTCTGAATCCATACAAGAACGATTCTATAAAACGCTCACCAGATTACGTTTTAAGAAGGAACTGCAGCTCAGGTTCAGCCAAGATCTAAACTCGGATGGCAGGATTCAGAGTCCAGAGTGCGGACTGATGGCGCACGGAGGGTCCATATAGATCCCTCAGTGATCTTCCGCGTGTTTAAACCGCCAACGTGTGACTACCCTGTCCCCGTGACCTCATTGCTCTGCTCTCGCCTCTGTGCAGCCGAGCCCGACTCATGGTAAAGTGAAAAAAAAAATGCCCTCAACGTGTGATTTTCTCTGGAGCGAGGATAGATGTTACCTTTATATCACTGAACAGAATGTATGAGATGTGGCGGCTAGGTTCAATTTTTTATCCTCTTTAAAAGATTAAGGACTGGGGTGAGCGTGATTCACCACCCTAAGAGCCCGATGTGCGAACCAATTAAGCTGCATAGACTTGGTCATTTAACTATTCTCCATTCGCAGGGTTAAGGTTAATGAGAAAACATTGCTGACTTTTTTTTGCCAGCCACGAGCGCAGAGTAGCAAGGTTTGTATTTCATCTTTTGCAAGTTGCATCCATTTAAAAAAAAGTCATTCAAGACAGGAAATTAATACTTGCATTTAATTAAGTCTAGCCGTAGGAGGTTATCCATAATGACCAGTTCTGTACGAGAAGACAGAAAAACAAAAAGGCACCGCTGGGATTCAGACCCAGGATCTCCTGTTTACGAAGCAGGCGCTTTAACCAACTAAGCCACAGCACCCCTGGAGTGCTGTCCTTTTACAACCACTTGGACACACCGCTCTGAGACATCTGCATTCGGTGCGCGCTCCGCCTGCTCGCTGAGCAAGTTGCCACCTTTACATACAAAAGCAACATCGACACCAAGAAAAAGGATGACAAATGGCTTTTTTCTGGAACTTTTCATGTCCAAGGAGCTCAATGTGCTTTCCGTGTACAACAGGGCCACTGAACTCCACACCGGCCACTGAAGCACAGCAGTGGCTTGGTGGCTTGACATCTCCCAAAGAAAATGTTGAAAGCGCATGTGGAACAGAAAAATGACCCTTCGAGTACAAGGGAAAAAAAAAGATCATCTGGAGCACGCCAACACATGTACGGATAGCCCAGTTTTCTCGACGAGGTGGCCAAGTGGTAAAGGCAATGGACTGCTAATCCATTGGGCTTTGCATGCATGGGTTTGAATCCCATCCTTGTCACATTCAGCATCTGACACATGTGCCCATTCAAAGTTGGCCTTGCTTTCTTTTGCTCCGGTACTAGAGCAGTACATTTTCTAGCTGTGGCTGAAGATGGTATAGTAGGCTAACATCGGTATCGAGCAGTGACAGTAACAGTATTTACTGAGAGAGAGAGAGGCAGCTCAGAAGATGAGCTCCTAATTTCTTTGAGATTTTATTGTTTTCTGTAACTGAACAAATAGTCTAGGAATAAGGCAACATCTAACACAAACTAAAGAAAACCAAAGAAGTAAAGAAATAATTTATCATTGAAAGAAAAACAACAAAGCAAACATCTGAAAATCTGAAGACCAACTATAAGACACAGCTACACCTGAAGATAAAGGACCTGAGGAAAAACTTCAAAGAGAAAAATCTTCAAGAAATGAAGAGGAACAAACAGAAAAAAAGGAACAATTAAAACAAGGAAATAGAATAAGAAGACAAGAAAGAAAGAAAAAGTACACCAAAGGAAACAAGAAGGAAAGGGAAAATACAAGCAGCATCAAGAGAAGCCAAGAACTCAGCCATAAGCACGAAAAACAACTGGTAAGCCCTGATCTTTCTTCTCCTTATTTGAAGAGGCCTCTAAAATTGAACTGATTTACTAAATAAAGGTAAAAAAAAAGTCTTTAGAAAAAGTTACCTTAAAGTTTAAACTAAACCAAATACCACTTGGGCCCATTAAACTCAAAAGGCCAAAGTTGAAGAACCTGTTCCCAAGCAACAGTGGGGCTGATTGTATTCAAAACGCCCTAGCCAGGCTGTCTTTTTGCTCTTCTCACCTGAGCCGATTGTATTTAAAAGAAGCAAGATGAGTACAGAGCAGAAGACAGCCCCACTGGACCAGCCCTGCCCTCTCAGCACAGTACTCCAATACCCTGAGGACGTGAAAACCGTTTAGACCAGGAAACAGTACAAAGACACATGGATGAAGGAAAATCCAGAGACCCTTATCGCTGACTACTGCCAGGCAGGAGAAAAACACATTAAAACGTGCTCTTCTTTACTGAGCACCCAAATGCCTGGCACACAGCTGTGTGCAAGACATATACAAACACCACGAGAAGGGGCATCAGCAAAGGCAGGCAAATCTCCATAGGGGGTGACAGCGAGCTAGAAGACACTGTCCTGACCGTCAACACTTACCACAATGGTACAGTGATGATAAAGGGCAGTGAGGCTGCTCTGGAGCTATTTGAGGAAAAGTTCACCGACCTGAAATCACAGGCTGACCTGGAGAAACCTCCCCCAGAAACAGGAGAGAGACCCAGTAGCCTGATGCCTACCACACCGGAGAGTTCAGCTCCACCTGACTCTGAGCCCATGAACACAGCCACAGCTACAGAACAGATCAGCGAGAGTGTAGCCCTAGGCAACACTGAATCACACCACCCAGACACACACGGCCCACACCAACCCCCCTATGACCACAGCACAGCGCGCCTCCTGAGAGAGAAACTCTCTGCTCTGGACTGGACACTGAGTCCAAGGAACTGATGCTGGGGAGACTCACAGAGGGGCAGACAGCACAACAGCTAAGAGACGAGGTTAACAAACACAGGAACGAATGCAAAACCTCCAACAAACAGCTCAGGGCACAGATGGAAGAGTTGCTGCAGGACAACAGTAAGCTGCAGTCAGAAGTAGCAGAGCTGAGAGAGGAGGTGCAGCTCGCGGAGAGGACAAGCAAGACCCTCAAAGAACAGCTGAGGAAACTCACTACTTCCCACTGCAGCCCCGACTGCAACAGAACAGCCCTGAGGCCCAGAACACACAACACACAACACCCACCCCCAACCCGCAAAGACACACCGACCCCCACACAACCTGACATCCTTACAACCCCCACCACCAACTCCCACTTACCCAGTACCCCCACCGTAGCAAACACCATACCCACTGCACCCCCCGGCATCCCAGATCCACTCACAACATCACTGCCCAAAAGCACATCCACCTTGCCAAACACTCAGGGTGACCCACACACACACCCAGCCCCAGAGACGGCCCCACCCAACACCTCCACCTCACACACTGCACCCCCCATGCAGCCCCCCGCCTGGCAGCACACCAGACACCAGAGGCAGATGCACGGAAGTAGCCCTTCTCATTGACTCCAACGGGAAGTACATCGATGAGCACAGGCTCTTCCCAGGACTACAAACAGCAAAGCTCTGGTGTCCGACGACGGAGAAGGCCCTGCAGCTGCTGTCCAGGTCTGTCCTGGGAGCCCCACGGCACATCATCATCCACACCGGCACCAACGATCTGAGGACCTGGAGGGAGCAGGTGGCCCAGTCCATTAGGAGAGTGGCAGAGAGGGCCATACAGGAGTTCCCTCGCGCCCAATTGTCATCTCCACCCTGCTGTCAAGACAGGATGAGTAGCACCACACCATCCAGAGAATCAAAGCTGAGATCTCACAGTGCTGTGCCCTGCTCCCAAACGTCTACCTGGCCCATCACCCCACCCTTGGATCACAGCATCTACATGACCATAAACACCTCAAAAAACAGACCATCGGACTCTTCACAAAAACTCTGAAAGACACTACACTGGGCAGACACCCAAACAACACCCCAGAGAGAAACAGCAGGACTACCAGAGGAACACCCCAAAACCCACACCCCCACCCCAGACCAGCTCAACCCACAAAGAACAGAACCAGCCCCATCCTACAGCCTTCCAACCCAGACCAACGACCGAACGGGACCAGAACCAGCGCCTCACCCCACGCCCCTCAGCCAGACCAGCAGCTGAACCAGGCCAATCCACAAACCCCCACCCAGCACAACAGCAGAGCTGGACCGAGCCCCTCCTGCACAGCTACGCCGCAGCCCTGGCCAGACCAGCAGTCCCGAGCGGTTTGGAGCTGGGAGAAATCTGGCAGCTCCTGAACCTCATCTGCACCCGGCTTATGAGCTAAACTACCACCACCCACAGCGACAAACAATACTGTTTTTGTTGATGATGTAAATGTCCGACACAAATTTGTTACAGTTCCAGAAAGCAAAAACAAACTGCAAAGATAATTCAAACGATAACAATGAGATCTCTAACGATAAGTATATGGAACATTTAGGGTCTGGGCTCGTCAGCATTTGGGCTGAAGAACACTGATCCTGACTTTATCAAGAATGTAAAGGAGACAGACATCATGATCCTACAGGAGACATGGTGTCGGGGAGACTTGGCTACCCACTGTCCCCCCGGCTACAAGGAGATCATGGTGCCCTTTGTCAAAAAAAATCACCTGGGGCAGAGACTCTGGGGGGATCATTGTGTGGTACAGAGTGGAGCTCAGTCACTCCATACAATTAGTTAAGAGAGAAGAGTCACAAGTTTGGCTTAAAATCAAAAGAAATACCATATGTACAGAAAATGAGGTTTTTCTGTGTGCTGTCTACATCCCACCCTCAGAATCCCCTTACTACAGTGAGGGAATTCTCCCCAGTCTCCACACGGAGATCGGTCATTTCCAGGGCCAGGGAAACGTGCTGCTCTGTGGTGACCTCAATGCACGAACAGGCACACTGGCAGACTTTACTAACACACAGGGAAACACTCATGTATTCGGACAATCCCCTCTGTACCACACACCAGTCACCTCACACAGGTGCAGCCATGACTCCACGGTCAACAGCACCGGGCGCGAGCTGCTCCAGCTGTCAAGGGCTGTGCCTGTACATCATCAAAGGCAGCACTAGAGGGGACTCTCTAGGCAGGTTCACCTTCAGCTCAGCTCTGGGCAGCAGTGTGGTGGACTACGCCATCACCGACCTGGACCTCTCCTGTATCAGTGCCTTCACTATCAGGCCACAAACTCCTCTCTCCGACCATAGCCAGATCACACTCTACATGAAGAGAGCACACCAGCACAGAGACACACTGACACAGCCCAGCCAGCTGTACGACCTCAACCAGGCGTACAGATGGGACACAAACAGCCTAGACAGATACCAAACTGTACTGGGCGATGAAGAAATTCACATTCCTAAACACTCCGTATCAAACCAACAAATTAGGCATAAACTTGGCCACACAAAAACTAAATCACCTATTTCACAAACTGGCATCAAAATCTAAACTAAAAACAACTAAATCAAAAAACTACCAAAAAACAAAAGCAAAAGAAAAGTGGTTTGATAGGGAGTGCAAAAACATCAGAAATGCACTACGAAAACTCTCAAATCAAAAACACAGACAACCACACAACACAAAACTACACCTCAGCTACTGTGATACGGTAAAACTTTACAAACACACGCTGAAAAAGAAAAGAAACACATACATAAACAAACAACTTGCAGAAATTGAGAAGTCACTAAATCAGAACTGTTTCTGGGAGAAGTGGAACAATTTAAACAAATCAAAACCAGAAGAATTGGCCATCCAAAATGGAACAATCTGGCAAACATACTTTGAAAATCACTATCAAAGGCTCCCAAATACAAATCAATCAGACCAAAACACCATTTATGAAAAACTCGAAATTTTTGAATTGGCTATCAAAGACAACCAAAACCCCTTAGACTCCCCTATCACTGAGCAGGAGCTACTGGACAAACTCCAGGCCCTCAGACCACGCAAAGCCTGGGGCCAAGATGGAGTCATAAATGAGATGCTGAGACACAGCAGCCCAAAGTTGCAACAAGCCCTGCTCAAACTCCTCGATCTTATCATGACAGCCGGATGTTTCCCCGAGGCCTGGAACCAAGGACTGGTCACGCCCATCTATAAGAGTGGAGATACTCTATCCCAACAACTATCGGGGCATCTGTGTGAACAGTAACCTGGGGAAGGTATTCTGCAGTATCCTAAATACACAAATAGTGGCCTTCCTTACCGAACACAATGTCCTGAGCAAGACTCAGATTGGCTTCTTACCAGATCACCGCACATCTGATCACATTTACACCCTACACACACTGATAGACAAACACGTCCACCAAAAACACAAAGGAACATTTTTTGCCTGCTTTGTCGATTTCAAAAAAGCATTTGACTCGATTTGGCATAAAAGATTGTTTTATAAACTACTCCAAAGTGGCATAGGAGGCAATGTGTACGACATAATTAAATCAATGTATTCAGAGAGCAAATGTGCAGTGAAAATTGGAAACAAAAGGACCAAATTCTTCACCCAATGCCGTGGGGTGAGACAGGGCTGCAGCCTGAGCCCAACACTGTTCAATATCTATATCAACGAATTAGCAGGAATGTTGGAAAAGTCTGCAGTTCCTGGTCTCACACTACACGACACAGAAACCATGTTCCTGCTCTATGCAGATGACCTGGTCCTGCTGTCGCCCACAGAACAGGGGCTGCAGCAGAACCAGGCACTGCTAAAGCAGTACTGTCAGACCTGGGCACTGACAGTCAATCTGGACAAGACCAGAGTTATGGTTTTCCAGAAGAAAGCCAGACCTCAGGGAAACAGGTACAAATTCACATTCAACAGCAACACATTGGAGCATACATCCAGCTACACATCTCGGTCTCACCATCAGCTCATCTGGGAGTTTTGACCTGGCAGTGAAGGCACTGAGGGAGAAGGCTCGAACCCGGGACTTCTGCGTCTCTCTGCAGTGACCTAGCCCCGTGAGCTAAAGAGAGATCTCTCCACAGCCCAGTAGCTGTGGTCCTGCTATCACAGGGAAGGGCGGTGACGTCACCTGCTCTGGTACGCCGGCTCTTACACAGTACCTGTCGGCCGTAAGCGTTACACTCTCCCCCGCTTAAATCGCCGTCCCCGGCGAAGGGCTATCCCATCCCGCTTCTGACACCAATGTAACGCAACGGGGGCTCGGGCGGGCGCCCTTGCCGCATCAGGTCGGCCCCACACTGTCCGGGGCTCGAACCCGGGACTTCCGCGTCTCTCTGCAGCGACCTAGCCCCGTGAGCTAAAGAGAGATCTCTCCACAGCCCAGTAGCTGTGGTCCTGCTATCACAGGGAAGGGCGGTGACGTCACCTGCTCTGGTACGCCGGCTCTTACACAGTACCTGTCGGCCGTAAGCGTTACAATATTTTATGACATGTCTCTGTTGTAAATGTCTGTTATATGTCTGTAGATTTTATTTTATGTTTTGTTCTATGTTAATTTTATTATTTTATTTGCTTTGGCAACACTGATTGTACCCATCGGTCATGCTAATAAAGCACCTTGAATTGAATTGAACAGTATTTACGTGCCACTGCTCCCAAGTGGCTCTGGGTTAAGACCGCTCTTTCACTTACTTGCAACGCAAACGGAGAAAGCAATTTTTGACAGTCTCTCGAGAGACTGCGCTAGGTGTTTAGAGATAGACTTTGTCAGTTCCCCCTGGAATGATGGCCTCTCAAATAGTTTGTGATTCCTCTAGACGTTATACAGTACAATCAAAAGCGCAACAAAAGTGTTTTCCGTGGAGCAGGTTTCAGACCCGTAGACCAGTTTTATTTGTACAGCAGGACGCATTCCCAAATGCGAATCTCCTGTTTTAGAAATGCTTTGGGCGGCGTGAAATGAAAATAAGAAATCAATTCCAGATGCACATGGAAGCAATCAAGTGTTTCATCCGAACTGTTTCAAAGACTGCTCAAGAGCTTTCCTTTCATAAACGCGCAACGATTAATGATGGGGGTGATTAGACTAATCTAGGGTGATTAATCTAGGTAGTGATTGAGACGATTCGTAGTGTGTGCTCATTTCCATATATGCCCCGTGTTGCAGTGGTAGGATGACATAAAATACTGCTTCGACACGTAACGGCATTATATTCAACTGCAGGAGCTGAGGTCTTTCGTAAGCACGTAAATCAAAGGCAATTCCCGCGTCTAACACTAATGTAAATGCTTTTCAAAGTGCAGTGTGGTGCAGCTTGTAAAATCCTTGTCCACATTTCTCATTTGTTGATGTTTTTTCTGTCTGCCAAAGTTGCATTTTGACATCCGGACGGGGAGACTTGATCATTCGAACGTGAAGCTGCCCTTAAACCCTCTGAGGCGTATCTGTCTGCCGGCATGTATTTTGTCAAAGATTTTTTTTTGAACGGAGAGCGACTTTGAAAAGGTTTCCGCAGCCACCTCGCACTCCATGTTAGATTGTAGGAGGAATGCAGCGGCAGCAGAGCTTGCTGTAGTCGTAGCCGAGTGGTTAAGGCGATAGACTAAAAATCTGTTGGGGACTCCCCGCGCAGTTTTGAATCCTGCCGACTACGGCGTCTGCCGTACGTCACCGTATGCCTGCGCGGCAAAGGCAAAGTGCCGCTTCCCCTTTTTCTGGTACTATAAAAACGCTAAATCGCTTGGACCCTCTGCCATGGAAATCAATTCTTCAGATAACAACACGTTTTGTGTTCGCACGACCGGTGTTCTACTTATGCCTTTGAAAACCTAATAAAGCTGAAACAACCGAAACGATAGGTTCTTGTAAAGCACGCCTGTAAAGAACTGTTAACATCAAAGGGTTTCAGTGTATTAACTGAGGAGAAGGCCTGATCGCTACTTGTTGACTTTTTATTTGGTGTGAGAAACACTCTCACTGCGCATGAAGTGCAACAAATGTAGCCGCAGAAATTGCATAACGCTTTCATTTATGCTATTGCAGATACCAACGTTGCCTAGATAGAAAACCGAAATAGCCATGGGTTTGCTTGCTGGTCTGAAGGATCTCTCTTCGAATCTCTATCATTTGTCAATGGAAGTAAAAGGCGCTGCAATCCGATACATGTTCAGATTCAAACCCGCAGCTGTTCTTCGAGTTTATTTTTTGACTAATTACAACTGAGTGTCGCATGAGCAGTTACATAAACTTATCTGGCATATTTTAACACAAATGCCGTTCTTAAATTAAAACTAACAGTACATTGGCAGGGACATTCAGTTACATACAAACAAGAGACAGACAAGAGAATATTTCTACCTTTCATGTGGACTACAGATGCAGCCATTCAAAGTGCGCGGCACTGACACGTACCGGAGGTAATTGGCTACGGCCTCGTGGATCGTGACGCGCGATGACGCAATATACCGCGGTACGTGATTGGTTGACCGACAGGGGCACCTGTGGTGCGTTGGTCGGTCGTAGAAAGATTTAAATGTCTTTACTGTGCCCGTTTTAGTATTGAATATTTATATGGAATTTTACCACTGAAGGGAAATCTTAGTAGCTGAGCATAAAAAGAATAGGAGCATACTGTAACGCGTGTGAAGGCCATGAACGATATTAATTTTGGAACATAAACATACAGTATATGGCTGGTCTCGGTACTTTAAAGAAAAAATACACACCAGTATTCCATTTCTCCCTAAACATTTTAAGCATCGAAGACTTTAACTAACGTGATACCGGAGGCAACAAGCATACTTTTAGAATTTAATTAAAAGGGAATATACAGATGCAGCCATTCAAAACAAGTGGGGTATGCTGCGGTATAACACGGTGGGCGTGTCACAGTAAACCGCATCATACCGTATGCAAATTAGATTATGTTAATAGTATCCGGAATCACCTTGTAAAACCGCCAGGTGGAGCTAATAAAGGTTAACCTCTCCTGTACAGCATTTGAGCTGTCACCAGAAAACGTCAGTTTCGAATCACTGCTGAGGGACAATCTTTATTCAATTAAGAATTTAAGTTGTATACTCTTTAGATTTTTAAATTTAAACAGTGTATTACAGCATGTTAATCATAAACATTAAAAAGGTGGTATATTTTATAAAAGCAAGATTGTTCTTTTGGACAAAAGTACACAACCTACCACCTTTATCGTAAATATTTTAATTATGCAGGAATATTTTATGCATCAAAGTCTTTACCGAAGATATTACTAATAGTATTAATAATGAATGACCTTGGACAAGCTGTAAGCTCAAAATATTACCCTGGTCCACATTCTTTGTAACCATCTTTGTAAACGAAAAGAGTTTATTTTTTCATTGACAAAAAGTAACACCACAGCATTTAGTTGATCCGATCACGCATTCGTTTCCAATCATACAAAGTAATCCTTGAGAATCTCCGATTCACCATGCCTTTCACATGCTCATAAACGATATTAATTTAGGAACATAAACATATTACTGTATGTAAACTGCACTGTATATTGCTGGTTTTGGTAGTTTAAAGAAAAAATACACACCAGTATTCCATTTCTCCCTAAACATTTTAAGCATCAAAGTCTTACATGTTGTTATTTGGGAAACGTTTTTACGTGCTCCTTCTGACCATATTAGGATTATATACTTTGTGAAAAGTGATAGTCTTTTAACCTTTTCTGTGAATTCGCTTGTTATCTAACAAATGCATACTTTTAGAATTTGATTAACAGGGAATATAATATGGAATTGCGTATCTAAACAAATTAATAATGATATAATTATATTCATGTACTGTCTGGTGGAATAAACTGAAGAGGTTAGTTAATGCGACACAGAATTATTACCTCTTTTTACACTTGAGAACAAATGAGAACATTCCACTCAGTGGGCGGTGCATTGTTATCTCAATCACCTGCTAATTCGTTTTACACCACTGGACTACAGGAGAATGTGACTGTACTGTATCTGTACAGAATGTGTGTTTCAATCAATACAGTAATTGATTACAATCGCAATCACTAGTTTAATTAAATGCCTTTTTTGATTCACAATCTGAAAATGAAAACCGCGGTAAAGTCACCTTGAATTTAAAAAAACGATTTTGGCACGCCTGTAGCATTTTCACGAAACCTCCAAGAGTTGTGAGAACACTTGCTTTGTGTATAAAGTACATTGTGAATGTTTTCACAGCCTTCACTTTGTCGTTTTTATGCCATTTTTTTGACCACGAACGAATATTCCTATGTCCGTAGGGAATCAGTGCGAATTTTAATACTAATTAAATGACCGCGGGCACTTTCCACCCCCTCTACATTCTCAGAGTAGAACAGACTAACCTTCTAATGAAAGACGGTCCACCCCCCCACGGACAGGAAAAGTGCCCACAGGCACTTAAACTTAATATGGTCAGTAAAAGTAAACAGTAACATGGTCAGAAGGAGCACGTACAAACGTTTCCGAAATAACCACATGTAAGACTCTGATGCTTAAAATGTTTAGGGAGAAAGTGGAATACTGGTGTGTATTTTTTCTTTAAACTACCAATACCAGCCATATACAGTCTGTAACGTAGGGATTTCTATATGTCTTTATTTAGTGGTTACATTAGTGACAAAGGCTAAACTTTTAGCTTCAGTAACGCGTACGCCGTATGGCATACATGTTTGTTTTGGGTTTTGCTTGTTCACATATCTTCCCTTTTTATAAAAAGACATGGTTGAAAACTGTTCCAGAGCCACTGTTTATTCATCAGTGAAAAGTACATCATGAAATGCCTCTCCCTGTTCAATCCACTGGAAAAAAGAAAAGGAGCATAAAGCGTCTGATGGTCATAAACGATATTCATTTAGGAACAGCATCAGAGATATGTTTTTAACTGTACTGCATCGGAGAGAATACCACAGTGTGTTTTTTTTTTACTCCCTGGCGGAAACTGGCTTCCATAAGAAATTAAATAAAACTTCACTCGCACCAAACAAATGTATATTTCTAAATATCACAACATGATCGAATTTAAGTCATTTTAATAACAATGAATAGTCACCTATGCGTTACAATATAAACATTTATATTGATTTAAATTGCGTTTAAATCGCCTTTATTTAAAACCCATAAATAAAGCTGATACTGTTTAGACTTTTAATTATTTAAAACTGTATTACAGCAGCACAATGCACAATGCAACGTAAATCGCTATCTTTGTCTTCTGTGTAATAATGTTCACCTCTCTGTCCAGCAAATTAACAATAGTAATAATAATGAACTTTATTGTATATGGCGCCTTTAAAGGTGGCTCCTCAAAGCGCTTTACAGGTTAAAAACAATAACAACAATACTGTTAGGCTGGGCAAACGATTTTTTTTTAAGAAATACAAAATGAGATATAATGATGTGTTCCGGCTTAGACATTAACGAAGAGCATAACACGTGGGCGGCCTAGCGGTCGGCTCTGGCTTTCCCATCTACTGTATACCGATACACTGCAAGTACAACCCCCCTCTCTGCGGGAGTGCTGGCTGTGACGAATTAAACCGGTTTCACAGGTATTTTCAAAGTAGAAGGGGGCGAGATTTCCAGCGAAAGACACCTCCCCCCCTCAAAAACCCAGTAAGTACAGTACTTACTAGTTAAGAAAGCTAGGCTCCTCAATGAAATCGCTTTAACATGCTAATACGTTGGTGTAACAGTCCGGGCATGGCAAGCTTCTAATGTCTCCCAACTACGGCGAAAGGAACATTTCTTTCATTGAAAGACAATGAACATATTCTAGCCCTAAATGAATTAATAGCAAACATGGTTTACATAAAAGACATTTTTCCAAGAAAGTTTAGCCTTTGTCACTAATGAAACCACTAAATAAAGACATAAATATAGAAATCTTAAGATTTTTAAAATACATGACTTTGCTTAAATTTATTTAAAAATAAAAACGATTACAAACGCCAGCGGAGAGAGAGAACAGGGGAGGGATATTGGTTTTGCATAAGGGGTGGGGAAATGAGGTCTATTTGGGAATGTGGAGTTACATGTTCTGGCTGTTTGTGAATTATCGTTGTTGAGTATGGAGTGTTGAGGTATTGATTTTGTGTAATGCTTTATGTTGAAAATTAAGGTGGATTTTGTTTATGATAAAGAGGATAAACTGGGATGGGAGGAGGGTTTGGTTTTGCATAAGGGGCGGGGTTATGATAATTGGAGGAATTTGAGAGAGTTTAATGGTTTGATATATTTGATTTTGTATTGTGGTTGTTATCTATGTTTTTGGTTGGTATTATGTTTATATGGTTGTTTTTGTTGGTTGGTCGTTATTATCGTTATTAATAATACGATCTATAGTTGAAATCTGAGCCTAAATAAAAAGAAAAGGCATTTTCAGAGAGCAATTACGCTGTGTTTATGTAGAATAAGTGATTAGGTTTATGAGCGATCTAAATACTTATTCGTTTAAAACGCTATATAAAATAAAGTTTATTATTAATTTGCTGGACAGAGTGGTGAACATAATTATGCATAAGACAAAGATAACGATTTACGTTAAAAGACATTTAATTAAACACGGGTTTGTGATTTAAATGGGAATGGGGGTGACGGGAACTCTTAATCTAAATAAAATTAAAATAAATAAAACAGGTTTCGATAGTTAATAACCACTTTTTATGGACGAAACACGGGTGATTTTTCTTCCTCCTGATCAGTTTAGAAATCTGTGTACGCTGTAAGGTTTTTACTTCTTAATTAAACTTTTAAAATACACGATTCGAATAGAAAGAAATCCTCTTCCTGGTACAGTATGTATAGCAAACCAGCACGTCTTTTTTCTCCAATCAGAGGGGTGTCAGATGGTGTCAGCCAATCACCATTCTAAAGCCCTACCATAATCTCTGGTATAGGGAGAACCCAGAATTCTGTCCCAAAGTTTAAGTAGATAGATGATAGATAATTTTATTGATCCGGTGAGGGAAATAAAGTAAATCATTTTCATTTTAGGAAATTATTAAACGCTCGGTTAAAAGCAAAGGAGATTGTCTGTTATAGTGGACATAAAACAAGAGTTTGCTGCGGCGTTATTGGAAACCCAAATTTAACAAAAAATCGCTGGCATTATATCCTAGAAGACACAGACCGGCACCAGACCGGGAGAATGCCCGCAGCGTAAAAGAAAATGCCTGATGAACTAGGGATTGGACAGTTTTCAAGTGCTTGTACAATCGATGGAAATGTTCAAATAAAAGTGCAAAAGAAATAAACAAAATAATCATTTATTTCTTTATCATATTGGCTAGCTAATGTCCTCTCTTTGCTAGTTAGTGGCTGTGTTTCTGCGTTGATTAGCAACGGGTGACTGTTCTCAGGCGGAAGATGTAAACAGCTTAATTTTCGTGTTAAATAATTTTAAAATAATTTTAAATTAAAATTCATTCTATACATCAATAGCATATTTGGGTACCATTTCATAACACTTTCATGCTTAAAATGTTTATGGAGAAATGGAAGACTGGTGTGTATTTTTTCTTTAAACTACCAAGACCAGCCATACACAGTACAGTTTACGTACATATAGTAATGTTTATGTTCCTAAATTAATATCGTTTATGACCTTCAGATGCGTTATGCTCCTCTTCTTTTTATGCTCAGCTACTAAAATTTCCCTTTAGTGGTAAAATTCCATATCAATATTCAATACTAAGCGGATTAAAATGTGCACAGTAAAGAGATTAAATTATTAAATCTTTTCACTACCAACCAAATGCACCACGAGTGCCCCTGTCAGTCATTTTGGCCAGCCAATCACTTACCGCGCTGCCCTGCGGTGGCTTGTGGGTAGTTTACTGTACCGCGGGTTTGTACCGTGCATTTTGAATGGCTGCATCTGTAATATGGAATCGCGTATCTAAAGAAATTAATAATAATATAATTATATTCATGTACCACAACACAAGAATAGTACACGCTGTACAATGTCTGTTGATACTGTTTCTGTAGGGCTTTTTCAAAACTCTTCACGCGACCTTGCCAGTGGCGCTGTGGGTTAGGTTCCTGACTTCATTGCACGTTGTGTGTTCAAATCCAGCCGCAGCCATGACTTTTTTTTTTCTTTCAAACATTTCTTTGAAAAAATAAAACTTTTCCCTAGGTCAGAGATTAAATAAAACTTCACTCGCACCAAACAAATTACCACACACTGAACACTGAACATGTTAACCCAAATATGTCTCACAATACTTTTATGGTACATTACTTTGCTAAAATGTATTTAAAAATAAAAACGATTACAAACGCCAGCAGAGAGAGAGACACACACACACACAGTTCTTCATTGTCAAAAAGTAAGTGTTTTTTACTTTGTCAGCACCCAGACAAACGCAAACGCAAACGCGTTATTAATGAAATGCTTTTATTCATTCTTAATCTAACTCACAAGTTGTCATCTGTTGTTGAAGCTCTGTGAGACTAGACTCACACATGGCTAGACTTGACTATTTAACCATGAGATTATGTTTATGTTTTGTGGCGTCTCCGGGGGAATAGATAAATGTAATAAGTACGAAAGTACTCACACCACAAACTCTTCTTTTATTTTCGCGAGGTTTCTTCCTTTTCTTTCGTTCGTCTGTCTTCCAAACCAGTCCGCAATCTGTTTTCTCTGTCCTTGTTCAGTCCGTGTTCCAAAAGTTCGTAAAATCCAACAAATCCGCGTCGAGTCCAAATCACAAGCCGTATACCGTTATCCTTTATTTATTCCGAAATCCGTTGTCCTTAAATCTTTATTCACTCCAACCAAACTCCCCTATCTTCTCCAACACGCATTCACCTACTGGCTTCCGCGCCGGTTCACTGTTTCCGGGGCATATATATTTTGTTTCCTGATGAGACCCACCTGCGTCTCGTTGTCTTTCAGCCTGAGCCCTTTCCATCTGCGGGTCAGCTGGTTTCTCTTAGCGGCCATCTTGGTCAGCTCTAAGTCAAGTACAGTGAGCAGATCGTTCCTAAAATACCTGTCCTGGATGACCCTCCCTCTGGTCCTCTTACATACCCTCCCCCTGAGATCAGCCCCGTCCTCGGGCTGTCTGGAAAAGAAACAATGCATTCGGGAGAGGGCATCGACATTACCTTGTTTTCTTCCTGGTCTATAAACCGTTTGGAACTGAAACCTCTGGAGACTAAGGCCCCATCGCGTAATCTGATCATTTTTGTCCATGTTCCTTAACAACCAGGTTAGTGGCGCATGTTCAGTATACAAGATGAATCGTCTTCCCAATAAATAATATTTTGAATAATCCAGGGCCCATTTGATCGCAAGACACTCCTTTTCGATTGTGGAATAATGTTTCTCCGCAGGGCTTAATTTACGGCTAATATACAAAATGGGGTCCTCTGATCCTTCAATTTCCTGCGACAGTATGGCTCCAATCCCAGTGTCCGATGCATCAGTTTGTACCATGAATGTTTTGTTAAAATTAGGTACCTGTAAGACCGGCTGCGATGACAAAGTCCTTTTTAGTTCTTGAAAGGCCCTCTCTTCCCTTTCTGTCCATTTTATTTTTTTCAGGGCAACTCGTCTTTGTTAAGTCGTGCAATGGGGCGGCAATGGCGGCAAATCCTGAAATGAATCGACGATAGTAGCTTGCTAATCCCAAAAATGTTCTTATTTGCTTTTTTGTAGAAGGTCTAGGCCAGTTTCTAATTAACTGTACCTTCTGTTCTTGTGGCATGATCATTCCCCTCCCAATCGTATAACCGAGATAATTGGCTTCCTGGGTCCCTAGACAACATTTTTTTGGATTAGCAGTTAATCCTGCTTTCTGCAAAGCTCCGGTTACTGCTCCCAAGTGTAGTAGGTGTTGTTCCCAAGTCGTGCTATGAATTACGACGTCATCTAGGTAGGCAGCCGCAAAATCTCGATGAGGTCTGAGTATGCGGTCCATTAATCGCTGAAACGTAACAGGAGCGCCGTTTAAACCAAACGGAAGGACCCGATACTGGTATAGCCCCTCCGGGGTGGCAAACGCGGTTTTGGCTTTAGCTTCTTCGGCTAGGGGTACTTGCCAATATCCCTTCGTAAGGTCTAGCGTACTGATATATCGGGCGTTACCTAATGGCTCGATTAGCTCATCTATACGAGGCATAGGGTATGCGTCAAACAACGAAATCTCATTTAATCTTTTGAAGTTATTACAGAACCTAATAGTTCCGTCTGGCTTGGGTATCAGTACTATGGGACTAGCCCACTCGCTATGGGATTCTTCTATTATCCCCATTCTTAACATTTTTTCTACTTCTTCCTTAAATAGTTTCCTTTTTGCTTCAGGTACTCGATAGGGGGCCAACCTTACCCTTTTTCCTGGTTCCGTGATAATCTTATGTTGAATGAGGTGGGTTCAGCCAGGACTTTGGGAAAAAATATTGTTGTTTTGCGACAAGAACTCTTGTAATTCTTGCTTCTGCACCGGAGCCAGGTCCCCCACGGCGACAGCACCCGTTTCTTCTTCCAAAGGATCAGGGGAGAAGTGGGTGAGCAAAACTTCTGCACCATGCCATCTCTTTAGTAAATTCACATGGTAGATTTGATGCTGTCGTCGTTTTTCAGGTTGCTTAACTTTATAAGTGACTGGACCCATTTTTTCCACCACCTCATAAGACCCCTGCCAGGAGGCCAGGAATTTACATTCCGGGGTCGGGACCAATAGCAATACTTTGTCCCCTGGCTGAAATTCTCGCACTATAGCTCCCCTATCATAAATTTGCTGTTGCTGCGCCTGGGCCTTCTCCAGATTTTTCCTCACAATGGGAACAACAATGTTTATTCTTTCCCTCATTTGTTCCACATGTTCAATGACAGTCTGTAATGGTGAAGGCTGATGCTCCCAGGACTCTTTGACCAGGTCTAATAATCCCCGTGGTCTCCGAGCGTATAATAACTCAAAAGGAGAGAACCCAGTCGAGGCTTGCGGTACTTCTCGGATAGCAAACATTAGATAAGGGAGCAATTGATCCCAATTTTTGCCATCCTTTTGCATGGCCTTCCTCAGCATGCTCTTCAGGGTTTTATTGAAGCGCTCCACTTGTCCGTCTGTTTGTGGGTGATAAACAGAGGTTCTGATTTGATGAATACCCAAAAGCTTACTTAGGTCTTGCATGACCTTTGACATAAAAGGAGTCCCTTGATCTGTTAAGATCTTCTTAAGGATTCCCACTCTAGAGAAAACGTGCACTAGCTCTCTAGCTATGTTTTTGGCCGTAGCTGCCCTCAGAGGAATGGCTTCGGGGTATCACCAGTATATACTGATGTCCCTTTGTAGTTTTAATCAGGGGTCCCACTAAGTCCATACCAATCCGCTCAAAAGGAGTATCTATTATTGGGAGGGGAATCAGAGGGTTTTTATAATAAGGTTGTGGGGCAGTTTTCTGACAGGTTGGGCATTCCCGACAATATCTTTCGATGGCCTTGTATATTCCGGGCCAGAAAAATCGAGAAAGTAGCCTTTCAGCCATTTTCTTCACGCCCAGGTGTCCTCCCAGGAGGTGGCTATGGGCCAAGCTGAGGAGTTTCGACTGGTAGGCTCGGGGAATGAGAAGTTGCTCCACTTCTTCTTGTCCTCTCTTCTGGACCTGATAGAGGAGATTGTTTTTTACCATAAAGTAGGGGTAATTCAGGGGACTATTATTATTACATAACTCCCCCTCAATTTTTCTCACATGTCCCCATGCATGTCTTAAATTCCCATCTTCCAGCTGGGCCGTTCCGAACCTACCTCGATGTTCGGGTGGCTCCCAGTCTGGTAAATCCATATTTAAGAACTCATCTCCAAGTTCCGAGCCTTCTCCTGGCTGGTTCGCCTCTCCAGGGGAATCTGTGTTATCATCTGAATCTCCTGGACAGGGGAGTGGTTCATGCCTAGCCAACTGGACAGTATTCAAAATTTGAAGAAAGTGGGGACAGTCACGACCCAACACCACAGGGTAAGGCAATTGTTCAACCACCCCTACAGTCGAACTATACATTCCCATTTCTGTAGTAATGGAACTTTCACAGATGGATACATCTTAGTTTCCCCATGAATGCACGTAATATGTATCCCCACCACTTGCCTGACCTTGGTTCCTTCAGGTAGGGCTGAAGAGGTCACCAGGGTCACCATACTTCCAGAGTCTAACAGGGCCTCGACAGGCTTTTCCCCTATCTTAATTTTAGCGATGTGGGGCGCCTCACAGGACGGAACGCTCGCCGTGAGGTAGTTGCATTTGGCTTCCTCTCTGGTGTCCACTTGCATAGGTTCACCCCAGTTGGGACACTTACTGGCCAAATGTCCCTCTTTATGGCACTTAAAACACCTACGGGACTCTTTCCATGGTCGGGGCCTTTGAACCGATCTTTCCTGAAAAGATGTTGTAAATTGAGGAGGATCTCGATGGTCCCGGTACTTCAGTGACCTCGTTCCATTCCCTGAACTCTCAGGTTTCCTCCTCTCCTCTTCCTTAATCAAGGCTTCTGTGGCATGCTGTTGCTCCACTAAATCAACAGCCTGGTCTAAGGTCTGGGAATCCCCATCACTCACTTTTCTTTTCAAGTGAACAGGCAGACTCTTCACAAAGTGGTCCAATACTACTCTTTCTACCACTTGCCCCGAGTTTAGTTTTTCTGGCTGAAGCCATTTCTTCGCCAGATGAACCAGGTCAAACATCTGAGATCTGGCGGGCTTGTCCATTTGATACTTTCAGTTATGGAACCGGACTGCTCTTATCGCCATGGTTACCCCTAATCTCGCCAAAATCTCCTTTTTTAGAGTTTCATAGTTCTCCGCATCCTCTTCTTTTAAATTGTAATAAGCCTTCTGGACTTCCCCAATTAAATAAGGCGCTACTCTCCCTGCCCATTGCTCTCTGGGCCATGCATTCCTGGCAGCTGTTCTCTCAAAGGTGGTTAAATATGCTTCTACATCATCGAGCTCCGACATCTTTTGAAGCCCAATTTCTTCCATCTTACGGGGTTCTCCCCCTGTTACCGAGGACCGTCTAATTTCTTCTCCTAATCTTTGCAATTCCTCTCTCACCAAATTCTGCTTTTCTATAATTCGTTGATTCGTCTCCGTTTGAATCTTATTAGCCTCCTGCTGTGCCTGTATGGCTTCTTGTTGTGTCTTTAAAGCGTGGAACTGAGTTAGGGTGGCTTGGGACAATTGTTGTATTAATTGTTCCATTGTTCTTAGAGAGAGTTCTTACCCAAACCGAGAGAAGAAGAGGAAAAAAAATAAGTCAACTTTTTATTTCCACAAGTCTTAGTCACGATCAGCGGTTGCCCGCATCCTCCACCAATTGTGGCGTCTCCGGGGGAATAGATAAATGTAATAAGTACGAAAGTACTCACACCACAAACTCTTCTTTTATTTTCGTGAGGTTTCTTCCTTTTCTTTCGTTCGTCCGTCTTCCAAACCAGTCCGCAATCCGTTTTCTCTGTCCTTGTTCAGTCCGTGTTCCAAAAGTTCGTAAAATCCAACAAATCCGCGTCGAGTCCAAATCACAAGCCGTATACCGTTATCCTTTATTTATTCCGAAAATCCATTGTCCTTAAATCTTTATTCACTCCAACCAAACTCCCCTATCTTCTCCAACACGCATTCACCTACTGGCTTCCGTGCCGGTTCACTGTTTCCGGGGCATATATATTTTGTTTCCTGATGAGACCCACCTGCGTCTCGTTGTCTTTCAGCCTGAGCCCTTTCCATCTGCGGGTCAGCTGGTTTCTCTTAGCGGCCATCTTGGTCAGGTCTTAGTCAAGTACAGTGAGCAGATCGTTCCTAAAATACCTGTCCTGGATGACCCTCCCTCTGGTCCTCTTACAGTGTATTAATCTTCCTTGTTATGCACAGAATGATAAGCACCCCAAACACGAGGGCAACGTAGCGGTCGGCTCTGACTTTCCCATCTATACCGATTCACTGCAAGTACAACCCCCCCTCCTTCTCTTGAGTGATGGGCAACAGTTGGATATCTGGGAGAATTGTTTGTTCCACTGGCGTCTGTGAATTCCGCAGATTTTTATCGTCATTAATTTTGTTACATTATACATTTTAGAAACGTTTCATCTATACAAACACCACAAAACTATTTTCGATTGTATTTCTGAATGTTATGTTACACTTACAGTAGTTCACTGTTTTAAATACATCTAATTAAGAAAGTTAGGTGTTAGCATAAACTATTAGTAATCAATAATATTGAATTTAGCACTGTAATAAGTTGTTGCACTTTCCCCCGCATCTTGTAAAAATATATTTTCATTGTTCAAATATACATTAAATCTGACTATCATATAATAAGTTAAATACAAAACCAAAGAAAAAACAGGGTAAAATATAATTCAAAATATTTTGCTAACAATGTTAACTGTTTATAAATAATCAATTGTATTAACTAAGGAGTAGGATGGCACAGTTATTAGTATACTTTTTGTTTTGTTTCTTTTTCATAAATACAACAGCAGTACCTGATGTCTCAGTGGCTTTCAAAATTAAATTTTGCATGCAAACCTGTGAACTGGCCTGTGATACTGGCCATGTAATATCCTGCATTGTGGAATAATAGTTTATTTTAAAGGATAGAGAAAGCACAGAAAACAGGCAGTTAGATTGATCAGATTAGTATGAAAAGCCATTTAGCAAAGAGGGAATGAGAAGAGTGACAAACTAGTATACTTTAGATCTTTTTTTCTGAACCAGGGAAAATCTGATCGTGTTTCTCTATAACAATAATAAAAAAAAACTTTATTTTACATATCACCTTTAAAAGTGGGATCTCAAAGCAATACAGTAGATGTAAAAACAGTTAAAAGAACCACAGATTACAAAGTAAATACCCAACACTGATTGTACCCATCTGCCATGCTAATAAAGCACCTTGAATTGAATTGAATTGAGAGAGAGAGGGGAGGGCGAGCGAGAGAGCACAGCCAGGACAGGCAAATAAGATACACTCCACAGACATTCACAACAGCGACATATCATTAAACTTTTGCACATATTGTTAAATTATTACTTGTTTTTCAGGAAGTTAAAAAAACACTTGAATTACTTATCCAGGTTCTCGAAATAAAATTATTTTTCAAGCAATGCAACTAACGTCGGGCAACGTGTTTTCTTTAACCCAACATTGACAGCCACATCTTAAATCTTTTCAGTCAGCTCTTTTTTCTCTATTTGAATTGTGGCGATTCAAACAACTTGGGATAACAAGTGGTCTCAAAGTCACCGAGCTCACAGAGCTTCAACAACAGATGACAATTTCCTTAGTCCTTCCTTAGTCTTCCTGAAATTGTCAGATTATGAGTGAATAAAAGCATTTTATTAAAAACACGTTTGCGTTTGTTTGGGAGCTATATTATGTATTTTTCATATGTTAGATATAATGATGTGTTCCTGCTTACACATTGCACGACTTTAAAAGCTAGAAAAACAGGTTTTGATTTACATTATCTCGCCCACCCCCTCTCTCTCTCTCTCTCTCTCTCTCGCTTGCCCTAAACAGACAATACACAGGGGGGAGGGCAAGCGAGAGAGAGAGAGAGAGAGTTTTTTGCCCTCTGTCAAAAAGTAACTGTACTTACTGGGCTTTGGAGGGGGGGGACATGTCTTTCGCTGTGAATACCTGTGAAACCGGTTTAATTCGTCACAGCCAGCACTCCCGCAGAGAGGGGGGTTGTACTTGCAGTGCATCGGTATAGAAAGCCAGAGCCGACCGCTACGCCGCTCTCGTGTTTGGGGTGCTTATCATTCTCAGTGCATAACAAGGAAGATTAATAAACATAAATAATCTCATGGTTAAATAGTCAAGTCTAGCCATGTGTGAGTCTAGTCTCACAGAGCTTCAACAGCAGATGGCAACTTGTGAGTTCGATTAAGAATGAATAAAAGCATTAAATTAATAACGCATTTGTGTTTGTCTGGGTGCTGACAAAGTAAAAAACAATTACTTTTTGACAATGAAGAACTGTGTGTGTGTCTCTCTCTATGCTGGCGTTTGTAATCGTTTTTATTTTTAAATACATTTTAGCAAAGTAATGTACCATAAAAGTATTGTGAGACATATTTGGGTTAACATGTTCAGTGTTCAGTGTGTGGTAATTTGTTTGGTACGAGTGAAGTTTTATTTAATCTCTGACCCAGGGAAAAGTGTGGTGTGGACGGCTGAGGTGAGAATGTAGGCTCGCGCTGTTTCCGTTATTCTTTTTGTCTTCTTCTGGCTTGGTCGGATAGTTTTTGTTTTTGTTTTATCAATAAAGTTTGATAATCGGCCAGTGAAAGCTCTGTTGTCCTTCACATGAATGCCTGAAACGTTGTGCCGAACCCAAGATTTTACAGTATTTTTTCTTTAAAATACCAATAACAGCAACATACAGTTTACATAATATGTTGATGTTCCAAAATTAATATCGTTTATGACCTTTATGACCTTCGTTATGCTCTTCGTTAATGTCTAAGCCGGAACACATCATTATATCTCATTTTGTATTTCTTTTTAAAAAAAATAAAAATCGTTTGCCCAGCCTAACAGTATTGTTGTTATTGTTTTTATCCTGTAAAGCGCTTTGAGGAGCCGCCTTAAAGGCGCCATATACAATAAAGTTCATTATTATTACTATTGTTAATTTGCTGGACAGAGAGGTGAACATTATTACGCAGAAGACAAAGATAGCGATTTACGTTGCATTGTGCATTGTGCTGCTGTAATACAGTTTTAAATAATTAAAAGTCTAAACGGTATCAGCTTTATTTATGGGTTGTAATTTAAAAAAAGTCAAAAACCGCACTCAAAATGCAATTTAGAGCTTTCTGGCAAGAGGAAACACCCAAATTAATAATGTAACATGCCACTGTTTGTTCATGAATAAGGTTATACTGCTATTTCCTTAGATATGCGATTCCATGGGTTTTTTTTTTAATCCCCGGCGGAACCGGGCATCCATAAGAATCAAGTAATAGGTTTAATAGGTTGTCCAAGGTCATTCATTATTAATACTATTAGTAATATCTTCGTTAAAGACTTTAATGGCGACAGCTCAAACATGAGAGGTTGAGCTTTATTATCTCCACCTTGCGGAAATTCCTGATACTATTATTTTACTTGCGGTACCACATGGTATTATGAGGTACTATACGAGATTTTACGGTAACTCGCGGTAGACTGCGTCAAGAGCACCACAAAATAATGCGGTATTGCCTGCTTGTTTTGAATGGCTGCATCTGTACTTGTTGATTTACTGATCGGAATAATTGAAAAGTTCGGGTTCATAGCTGATGCAGTGCGTGCTAATTAGAACGACAGCAACGCTGAGCTCTCAGCACCGTACTGAGCTCAGGTGTTTTTCTAAAGCTGTCAGGTGCAGTTTATTTACATGAAGGAAATCTCTTACTGGATACGATTACAATACAGTAAGTAGAACAGGCTACGTAGTGTGTAGCCTGATGCGTTTAAAAGCAACAGGAGCCAGGCAGGAGTCAAACCTATAACCTCCTAATCCATAGTCAAACACATTAACCATTGCGCCACTAGCTCTGGTGTTACACTGCTGGACTGTAACACAGTGAGCTCAGCACTGCTACTAGCACAATATTACCCCCGGTCCATTTTTTTCCAAAAGTGAGAAACACCTGTTTTCTACATTTTGTCTGTTTTAAAACCATATATCTTTAAACCAAACCAAGACTTTGTCCTTTGCACTGATATTCTGATTCATTTTGATTTCAAAGAAAAAAAAATTACCACCCTTTCAGTTAAGAACCCGATGTGCGGACCGATTAAGCTGCATGGACTCAATCGTTTAACTCTTCTCCATTTGCAAGGTTAAGGTTAATGAAAAAACATTGTTGACTTTGTTTGCCAGCCACGAGTGCTGATTAGCAAGATTTGTATTTCATCTTTTGCAAGTTGCATCCATTTTAAGAAAAACAAGTCGCTTAAGACAGGAAATGAATACTTGCATTTAATTAAGGCTAGCCGTAGGCGATTGTCCATAATGACCAGTTCTGCTCGAGAAGACAGAAAAAAACAGCCACTGGTGGGATTCGGACCCAGGAACTCCTATTTACTAAACAGGCATTTTAACCAACTAAGCCACACTACCCCCTGTGCTTCCCCTTTTTATAGCCACTGCCTTGGGACATCCTTGTTGTGAAAGGCACTATATAGAAATACATTGAATTGAATTGAATTGACAGTGTAAAATGTCGTGTGTGTTGTTTGTTAAATAAGACTGTCTTTATTGATTATTACGCCTCAGATGAAGATCAGATCACATTTTAGGAGCCATTCATGTAGAAATCCAGATCATTCCAAAGGGTTCACAAACGTTTTCTCGCAAGTGTGCAACATTCACTCCACAAAGAAAACGGGTCATGAAAGCCGACAGATTTTTCAAAGATTTCAGTACTGATGTCACTCCATGTAACTTTAATAACAGTGCAATGATCGAGGAACAAAGTGGGATCGCGGTGGTTTATCAGACCGGTTGGAGCTAGTGGCACACGTCAGGATGGCTGAGCGGTCCAAGGTGCTGTGTTTAGGTAGCAGTCTCCCCTGCAGATGTGGGTTCAAATCCCACTCCTAACAAAGAGCTCGATCGGTCTTCTTTTCTTTGAGCTTTTTCGAAACAAATCAACACTAATCAAACACACTGGCAGGTTTTCGAAAAGCATCGAGGAGTGGACAGGATGCCCCTTTGGAATAGGGCTCAGAAAATGACGGAGAAGGGAAATTCCGTAAGATCCCACACATTGGAATCTGATTGGAAAAAAGCTACGTCGTCTCCCGCGTGAAAGGCGGGGATACTCACCACTATACTATTTTTAATGGAGAATGACTTTGAAAAAGGTTTCCGCCGGCGCCTCGCGATCCATGTGAGATTGTAGCAAGAACGCAGCAACAACAGCGCTTGCTGTAGTCGTGGCCGAGTGGTTAAGGCGATGGACTTGAAATCCATTGGGGTCTCCCCGCGCAGGTTCGAATCCTGCCGACTACGGTGTCCTCCTCACGTCGTCGTGTGCCGGCGCAAGCAAGGAAAAGTGCCTTTCTGCTTTTCCTGGTGTTTTTAAAACGCGAGATCGCTTGTACCCGCTGCCTTGGAAAGAAATGCTTCAGCGTCCGCAAACGGCATTTTGCAGCTGGAAGCAGATGGCGACGCTTTTTGCGGTCGCGTGTCTTGTGCCCCATTTCCGGCCTTTAACATTGAATCAATAAAGCTGTTAGAACCGACACCATAGGTGCTTTTCTTACAACTTTTGATCTGACTCAGTTTCGGAATGCAATTCCTGAACACTGCGAAAGACAACCTAGGCTGCCAAAAGTCTCCGAAACCAAATTTTGATAGCAGAAAATTCTCACTCGTCCAGAAGTTCCCTTGGGACCCAACATCCAGCACAGAGTGGTAAAAAAGCGTCTTTTTTGGAACCCTTTGCAGCGTGCATTGGTGGTTCAGTGGTAGAATTCTCGCCTGCCACGCG
>NW_028296644.1:2155000-2280000 GCF_055471065.1 Atractosteus spatula | reverse complement strand
TGGAAGCAGATGGCGACGCTTTTTGCGGTCGCGTGTCTTGTGCCCCATTTCCGGCCTTTAACATTGAATCAATAAAGCTGTTAGAACCGACACCATAGGTGCTTTTCTTACAACTTTTGATCTGACTCAGTTTCGGAATGCAATTCCTGAACACTGCGAGAGACAACCTAGGCTGCCAAAAGTCTCCGAAACCAAATTTTGATAGCAGAAAATTCTCACTCGTCCAGAAGTTCCCTTGGGACCCAACATCCAGCACAGAGTGGTAAAAAAGCGTCTTTCTTGGAGACCTTTGCAGCGTGCATTGGTGGTTCAGTGGTAGAATTCTCGCCTGCCACGCGGGAGGCCCGGGTTCGATTCCCGGCCAATACAGTGGTTTTTTCAGTGAGCGGCTCAACTCGCAACTCGCAACTGAAAACCCACTGAAGCTTAGAAGCTGTGAGCCAGGTCAGTACCCGGATGAGGGTGACCTACAGGGAAAAGCGAAGCTTACAGCTGGAAACGGTGTTAATGGAGCCAGCGGTGGGGCGCTCCCCCTGAGGTCTGTGCGGGTCCCGATGCCCCAGTATAGTGACGGAGACGCTGTGTGGTAAAAAGGCGCCGTCTTTTGGATGAGATGTAAAACCGAGTCATAGCTCTCTGTGGTCATTAAAAGTGACCACCAAAACCTTTGACAAAAGCTCTTGGTAATTGATGGTCTTCAATAATGCTTCTCCTTTAGGTACATTTGAAATCAGCTGAAAATGCTGTGAAATGGGGGGGCACTTCAGGCCAGTGTAGGATTTGGGTTACAAGAACCATTAAACAGTACGAGAAAGCCCGTACACTGAATCGCTGGGCTTTCTATTCAAAGGACAAAAGAAACTTCCCTGAATTCCATTTTTTGCAGCACAGAGAGGACAGCGGGCACGAGGCCTGTTAGCTCAGTTGGTTAGAGCGTGGTGCTAATAACGCCAAGGTCGCGGGATCGCTCCCCGCTCGGGCCAGGCAGTCTCCTCTTCTCCTGCCAAAACCCGTCGCTTTCTTGCTGTGGTGAGATTGGTGGTAATGCAAAGACGCCACATACTGCCGACAGACGAGAGTGTTGCGGGAGAAGAGAGAAGTGATGGAAGATTGAAGAGTGTCCTAGGTGGAGCCAAGATGAAGTGTCACAATTGCATAGGGGAGGATTTCAAATGTTTAAGATGGTAAAAATAACCGGAAGTGATCCCCCAGTCCGGCGCAGTCTGACGTACTTCTGTCATATAAAGTGAAACCAGATGTCGAACTGGAGCCTCACCATTTGCATAAGTGAGGCTCCAGTTATACATCTAGTTTCACTTTAAATGACAAAACTGAAGAGACTTAAAAGAGCTGGAGAGGATTTCTTACAACTTTTGAGCCGGCACAGTTTTCGAAAACGTTTTCTTCACGCTGCACTATACAACACAGACAGCCAAGAGTCTCCAAAACAAAACGAATTGACAGATAGGAGAAAAGTCCCACTCGTTCTAAAGTTCCCAAAATCCAGCACTGAGCGTAAACAAAGTGTTCAAGTAGCGTGGGAATGCTACCCCTAATCCTAGCTGGAGTTTGAGCGTCTGGTTCAGAGTTTGCTCAAGAGTTTACCTTTCACAGATGCGCAAAGATGAATGTTGAGGGTGCACGCTTCAAGGCGCCTTACAGTGCAGGGAGTGATTAGAGACGATTCGTGACTTGTGCTCGTTCCCATATACCGTACGCCCCGGGTTGCAGTGCTAGGATGACGTCCAATACCGCTTCGGCACGTAACGGCATTATATTCAAGTGCAGGACGTGAGGGTTTTATTTTGTTCGTTTTGTTCTGCTCTGCTTTGCTTTGTTTTGCTTTCCATGGCGTTCGTAAGAGCGTCAATAAAAAGGCGATTCCTGCGTCTAACACGAATGTAAGAGCTATTTCAAGTGCGGCTTCTAAAATGCTTGTAGACATTTGTCTGTTGTTGATTGTTTTTTTGTGTCTAACAAAGTGCCATTTTCCTGTCCGGACGGGGAGACTTTTTCATTCCCACATGAAGCAACCCTTAAGTCCTCTGAGGCGTGTCTGTCTGCAAGGTTTGTATTTTGGAAAGGTTTTTTTTTTTAACGGAGAATGACTTTGAAAAAGATTTCCGCCGGCGTCTCGCGATCCATGTGAGATTGTAGCAAGAACATGGTGCGGCTTCTTAAATGCTTGTGGACATTTGTCTGTTGTTGATTGTTTCTTTGTGTCTAACAAAGTGCCATTTTCCTGTCCGGACGGGGAGACTTTATCATTCCCACATGAAGCCACCCTTAAGTCCTCTGAGGCGTGTCTGTCTGCAAGGCTTGTATTTTGGAAAGGTTTTTTTTTTTAATGGAGAACGACTTTGAAAAAGGTTTCCGCCGGCGCCTCGCGATCCATGTGAGATTGTAGCAAGAACGCAGCAAAGGTGGCACTTGCTGTAGTCGTGGCCGAGTGGTTAAGGCGATGGACTAGAAATCCATTGGGGTCTCCCCGCGCAGGTTCGAATCCTGCCGACTACGGTGTCCTCCTCACGTCGTCGTGTGCCGGCGCAAGCAAGGAAAAGTGCCTTTCTGCTTTTCCTGGTGGTTTTAAAACGCGAGATCGCTTGTACCCGCTGCCTTGGAAAGAAATGCTTCAGCGTCCGCAAACGGCATTTTGCAGCTGGAAGCAGATGGCGACGCTTTTTGCGGTCGCGTGTCTTGTGCCCCATTTCCGGCCTTTAACATTGAATCAATAAAGCTGTTAGAACCGACACCATAGGTGCTTTTCTTACAACTTTTGATCTGACTCAGTTTCGGAATGCAATTCCTGAACACTGCGAGAGACAACCTAGGCTGCCAAAAGTCTCCGAAACCAAATTTTGATAGCAGAAAATTCTCACTCGTCCAGAAGTTCCCTTGGGACCCAACATCCAGCACAGAGTGGTAAAAAAGCGTCTTTTTTGGAGACCTTTGCAGCGTGCATTGGTGGTTCAGTGGTAGAATTCTCACCTGCCACACGGGAGGCCCGGGTTCGATTCCCGGCCAATGCAGTGGTTTTTTCAGTGAGCGGCTCCATCACTTGCATCCTCTTTCAACTCGCAACTGAAAACCCACTGAAGCTTAGAAGCTGTGAGCCAGGTCAGTACCCGGATGAGGGTGACCTACAGGGAAAAGCAAAGCTTACAGCTGGAAACGGTGTTAATGGAGCCAGCGGTGGGGCGCTCCCCCTGAGGTTTGTGCGGGTCCCGATGCCCCAGTATAGTGACGGAGACGCTGTGTGGTAAAAAGGCGCCGTCTTTTGGATGAGATGTAAAACCGAGTCATAGCTCTCTGTGGTCATTAAAAGTGACCACCAAAACCTTTGACAAAAGCTCTTGGTAATTGATGGTCTTCAATAATGCTTCTCCTTTAGGTACATTTGAAATCAGCTGAAAATGCTGTGAAATGGGGGGGCACTTCAGGCCAGTGTAGGATTTGGGTTACAAGAACCATTAAACAGTACGAGAAAGCCCGTACACTGAATCGCTGGGCTTTCTATTCAAAGGACAAAAGAAACTTCCCTGAATTCCATTTTTTGCAGCACAGAGAAGACAGCGGGCACGAGGCCTGTTACCTCAGTTGGTTAGAGCGTGGTGCTAATAAAGCCAAGGTCGCGGGATCGCTCCCCGTTGGGGCCAGGCAGTCTCCTCCTCTCTTGCCAAAACCCGTCGCTTTCTTGCTGTGGTGAGATTGGTGGTAATGCAAAGACGCCACATACTGCCGACAGACGAGAGTGTTGCGGGAGAAGAGAGAAGTGATGGAAGATTGAAGAGTGTCCTAGGTGGAGCCTAGATGAAGTGTCACAATTGCATAGGGGAGGATTTCAAATGTTTAAGATGGTAAAAATAACCGGAAGTGATCCCCCAGTCCGGCGCAGTCTGACGTACTTCTGTCATATAAAGTGAAACCAGATGTCGAACTGGAGCCTCACCATTTGCATAAGTGAGGCTCCAGTTATACATCTAGTTTCACTTTAAATGACAAAACTGAAGAGACTTAAAAGAGCTGGAGAGGATTTCTTACAACTTTTGAGCCGGCACAGTTTTCGAAAACGTTTTCTTCACGCTGCACTATACAACACAGACAGCCAAGAGTCTCCAAAACAAAACGAATTGACAGATAGGAGAAAAGTCCCACTCGTTCTAAAGTTCCCAAAATCCAGCACTGAGCGTAAACAAAGTGTTCAAGTAGCGTGGGAATGCTACCCCTAATCCTAGCTGGAATTTGAGCGTCTGGTTCAGAGTTTGCTCAAGAGTTTACCTTTCACAGATGCGCAAAGATGAATGTTGAGGGTGCACGCTTCAAGGCGCCTTACAGTGCAGGGAGTGATTAGAGACGATTCGTGACTTGTGCTCGTTCCCATATACCGTACGCCCGGGGTTGCAGTGCTAGGATGACGTCCAATACCGCTTCGGCACGTAACGGCATTATATTCAAGTGCAGGACGTGAGGGTTTTATTTTGTTCGTTTTGTTCTGCTCTGCTTTGCTTTGTTTTGCTTTCCATGGCGTCCGTAAGAGCGTCAATAAAAAGGCGATTCCTGCGTCTAACACGAATGTAAGAGCTATTTCAAGTGCGGCTTCTAAAATGCTTGTAGACATTTGTCTGTTGTTGATTGTTTTTTTGTGTCTAACAAAGTGCCATTTTCCTGTCCGGACGGGGAGACTTTTTCATTCCCACATGAAGCAACCCTTAAGTCCTCTGAGGCGTGTCTGTCTGCAAGGTTTGTATTTTGGAAAGGTTTTTTTTTTTTTAACGGAGAACGACTTTGAAAATGATTTCTGCCGGCGTCTCGCGATCCATGTGAGATTGTAACAAGAACATGGTGCGGCTTCTTAAATGCTTGTGGACATTTGTCTGTTGTTGATTGTTTCTTTGTGTCTAACAAAGTGCCATTTTCCTGTCCGGACGGGGAGACTTTATCATTCCCACATGAAGCCACCCTTAAGTCCTCTGAGGCGTGTCTGTCTGCAAGGCTTGTATTTTGGAAAGGTTTTGTTTTTTAATGGAGAACGACTTTGAAAAAGGTTTCCGCCGGCGCCTCGCGATCCATGTGAGATTGTAGCAAGAAGGCAGCAATGGCGGTGCTTTCTGTAGTCGTGGCCGAGTGGTTAAGGCGATGGACTAGAAATCCATTGGGGTCTCCCTGCGCAGGTTCGAATCCTGCCGACTACAGTGTCCTCCTCACGTCGTCGTGTGCCGCCGCAAACAAGGAAAAGTGCCTTTCTGCTTTTTCTGGTGGTTTTAAAACGCGAGATCGCTTGTACCCGCTGCCTTGGAAAGAAATGCTTCAGCGTCCGCAAACGGCATTTTGCAGCTGGAAGAAGATGGCGACGCTTTTTGCGGTCGCGTGTCTTGTGCCCCATTTCCGGCCTTTAACATTGAATCAATAAAGCTGTTAGAACCGACACCATAGGTGCTTTTCTTACAACTTTTGATCTGACTCAGTTTCGGAATGCAATTCCTGAACACTGCGAGAGACAACCTAGGCTGCCAAAAGTCTCCGAAACCAAATTTTGATAGCAGAAAATTCTCACTCGTCCAGAAGTTCCCTTGGGACCCAACATCCAGCACAGAGTGGTAAAAAAGCATTTTTTTTGTAAACCTTCACAGTGTGCATTGGTGGTTCAGTGGTAGAATTCTCACCTGCCACGCGGGAGGCCCGGGTTCGATTCCCGGCCAATGCAGTGGCTTTTGCAGCGAGCGGCTCCATCACTTGCATCCCCTTTCAACTCACAACTGAAAACCCACTGAATCTTAGAAGCTGTGAGCCAGGTCAGTACCCGGATGAGGGTGACCTACAGGGAAAAACAAAGTTTACAGCTGGAAGCGGTGTTAATGGAGCCAGCGGTGGGGCGCTCACCCTGAGGTCTGTGCGGGTCTCAATGCCCCAGTATAGTGACGGAGACGCTGTGTGGTAAAAAGGCGCCGTCTTTTGGATGAGATGTAAAACCGAGGTCATAGCTCTCTGTGGTCATTAAAAGTTATGAAAGCTATGTCTCCCCGTTCGGACAGGAAAATGGCACTTTGTTAGACACAAAAAAACAATCAACAACAGACAAATGTCTACAAGCATTTTAGAAGCCGCACTTGAAATAGCTCTTACATTCGTGTTAGACGCAGGAATCGCCTTTTTATTGACGCTCTTACGAACGCCATGGAAAGCAAAACAAAGCAAAGCAGAGCAGAACAAAACGAACAAAATAAAACCCTCACGTCCTGCACTTGAATATAATGCCGTTACGTGCCGAAGCGGTATTGGACGTCATCCTAGCACTGCAACCCGGGGCATACGGTATATGGGAACGAGCACACGTCAGGAATCGTCTCTAATCACTCCCTGCACTGTAAGGCGCCTTGAAGCGTGCACCCTCAACATTCATCTTTGCGCATCTGTGAAAGGTAAACTCTTGAGCAAACTCTGAACCAGACGCTCAAACTCCAGCTAGGATTAGGGGTAGCATTCCCATGCTACTTGAACACTTTGTTTACGCTCAGTGCTGGATTTTGGGAACTTTAGGACGAGTGGGACTTTTCTCCTATCTGTCAATTCGTTTTGTTTTGGAGACTCTTGGCTGTCTGTGTTGTATAGTGCAGCGTGAAGAAAACGTTTTCGAAAACTGTGCCGGCTCAAAAGTTGTAAGAAATCCTCTCCAGCTCTTTTAAGTCTCTTCAGTTTTGTCATTTAAAGTGAAACTAGATGTATAACTGGAGCCTCACTTATGCAAATGGTGAGGCTCCAGTTCGACATCTAGTTTCACTTTATTTGACAGAAGTACGTCAGACTGCGCCGGACTGGGGGATCACTTCCGGTTATTTTTACCATCTTAAACATTTGAAATCCTCCCCTATGCAATTGTGACACTTCATCTTGGCTCCACCTAGGACACTCTTCAATCTTCCATCACTTCTCTCTTCTCCCGCAACACTCTCGTCTGTCGGCAGTATGTGGCGTCTTCGCATTACCACCAATCTCACCACAGCAAGAAAGCAACGGGTTTTGGCAAGAGAAGAGGAGACTGCCTGGCCCGAACCCGCGACCTTGGCGTGATTAGCACCACGCTCTAACCAACTGAGCTAACAAGCCTCGTGCCCGCTGTCCTCTCTGTGCTGCAATTCTTTGAATAGAAAGCCCTGCGATTCAGTGTACGGGCTTTCTTGTGCTGTTTAATGGTTCTTGTAACCCAAATCCTACACTGGCCTGAAGTGCCCCCCCATTTCACAGCAGTTTTCAGCTGATTTCAAATGTACCTAAAGGAGAAGCATTATTGAAGACCATCAATTACCAAGAGCTTTTGTCAAAAAGGCATACTGGGGCATTGGGACCAGCACAGACCTCAGGGTGAGCGCCCCACCACTGGCTCCATTAACACCGCTTCCAGCTGTAAGCTTTGCTTTTCCCTGTAGGTCACCCTCATCCAGGTACTGATCTGGTCACAGCTTCTAAGCTTCAGTGGGTTTTCAGTTGCAAGTTGAAAGGGGATGCAAGTGATGGAGCCGCTTGCTGCAAAAGCCACTGCATTGGCCGGGAATCGAACCCGTCTTAACATATCTTAAGCAGCTCCAACAATTACAGCTACACATCAAAGGACAGGACTTGAGACAGGACCAACCGGTCATCTCATGCTACATATCAAAGGATAGCTACACATCAAAGGACAGGACATGAGACAGGACCAACCGGTCAACTAATGCTACATATCAAAGGGCACGACGAATACACATGAAGCTGAAACAAAACAACTTCCTGAGATCATACTGTATATAAGAGCTGGGAAACCCTTGCAGTTTGTCTGTCCTGCGGGGCAGACCCAACGTGCGTTGATGTCCTTATTGAGCTCAATAAAACAACTGAATCCACAAAGACTGTGTCCTGCTCCTGTGATGAAGGATTTCCCACAACAATTTGGCGTAGTCGGCAAGGATTCTCCAGGTTTCCGGTAATTCCCAGACGGCACACAGGGTGAGTATATTTTATACGTTACCACCCAATTAGGTTACCGTAAGGGAAGGGTTAGGGTTAAGGTAGGGGAACAAAGCTCTTTCTCCCAGATTTTCTCTAAGAAGGGACCATCTGGGACAAGGAGTGTTGCACTCTCCTTCCAACGACTGAAACCCTCCCAGTTTATTTTCTGATGTTCAGGCCATGTGGAAAGGTAGTCTGAAGTCTTTTGATCCACTCAGTTTCCTTTTTCTTTCTTTCCATCTCTGTCCAGTTGGGGTTGCTCTCCAGTCCTGTGGCCTCCAGCGCTTCCAGCCCGTGCTGTAGGAAGTGTGCCACCAGGTGAGTCCTCCTTTCCCGCTGGTTCCGGATGTTGTACCTGTGTTGTGCCAGTCGGGTTCGGATGGAGTTACCTGTTTCCCCCACATAGGTCACCCCGCACGTTTTGCACTGGATGCCATAGACAGCGTTATTGGTGTTTTCTGAGAGCGCCCTTTGCAACTGGAGGATTTCTTTGGTTTTGTTGTTTTGGATGGTTGTTTTTTGTTTGAAGTGTTTGGCTTTTGGTGTATTTGATCTGTTTTGTACCGGTTTTAGTTTGCTTTGGACTAAATAATCCTGTAGGTTTTTGTTTTTTCTATATGCAGATATGATTTTGTGTTTCCTCAGTAGGTTTGTGTTTTCTAATATCGTGGTGAATGTAGACTTTAGTGTTTGGTTGGTTATTATGCTGAGTTGGGAGTATGTTGTGATGAGGGGTATTATTTTGCTGTCATCAGGTGTTTTTCTGTTTAGAAATGTTTGTGCCACATTTTTGAGGAAACTTCGTGTGTATCCTCTCTGGTGTAGAGCTTGGAAGAGTATGTGTTTGGCTTCTTCAAAGTCTTGTTGTTGTGTGCAGATTTTGTGGAAGCGTAGGAGCTGTGATTTTACCAGTCCTTTGAAAGTATGTTTTGGGTGGAAGCTGTCTTTGTGGAGTAAGCCGTGTGTGTCCGTGTCTTTGAAATATACCTTGATGTCCAGTTTGCCTGTGTTGTTGAAGGAGGAACCCTTGTATGTGGTGGTGTCTAGGAAGTCTATGTGGTTTTCATGCTTGGTGTATTTGAGTTTAATGGACCTGTGGTGTGTGTTGAGGGTGTTAATGAATTCTTGAAAGGCCTGTGGGCCGTGCGTCCAGGTTCCCCAGATGTCGTCAAGGTACCTGAAGTAGTGTGTAGGTTTGTGTGTACATTTTGGGAATACTGTGGCTTCCCAATGGGCCATATAGATGTCAGCATACAGATGCAGCCATTCAAAGTGCGCGTTACAGACACGTACCGCAGGTGGCGTCGCGCAGCGTGACGCAAGATGACGCGTGGCACCGCAGTACGTGATTGGTTGACCAACAGGGGCACTCGTGGTCCGTTGGTCTGTCGTAGAAAGACTTACTGTACAGTAAACGTCTTTGCTGTGCCCGTTGTAGATATTGAATTTTACCACTGAAGGGAAATCTTAGTAGCTGAGCATAAAAAGAATAGGAGCATACTGTAACGCGTGTGAAGGCCATAAACTATATTAATTTTGGAACATAAACATACAGTATATACAGTAGCTGGTCTTGGTACTTTAAAGAAAAAAATACACACCAGTATTCCATTTCTCCCTAAACATTTTAAGCTTCGAAGTCTTTAACTAACGTGATACCGGAGTCAACAAGCATACTTTTAGAATTTGATTAAAAGGGAATATAATATGGAATTGCGCATCTAAAGAATTTAATAACGGTATGATTATATCCGTGTACTGCGACAGGGCTGTGTAGGGCTGTTTCGCCTCTCACTTCATGCAACTGTACCAGGAAGAGGATTTCTTTCTATTCGAAACGTGTATTTTAAAAGTTTAAGAAGTAAAAACCTTACAGCGTACACAGATTTCTAAACTGATCAGGATCGTTATCTTTGTCTTATGCATAATAATGTTCACCGCTCTGTCCAGCAAATTAATAATAAACTTTATTTTATATAGCGTTTTAAACGAATAAGTAATTAGATTGCTCATAAACCTAATCACTTGCTTTTTCTTTTTATTTAGGCTCAGATTTCAACTATAGATCGTATTATTAATAACCATAATAACAACCAACCAACAAAAACAACCATATAAACATAATACCAACCAAAAACATAGATAACGACCACAATACAAAATCAAATATATCAAACCAATATACTCCGCAATTCCTACAATTATCATAATCCCGCCCCTTATGCAAAACCAAACCCTCCTCCCATCCCAGTTTATCCTCTTTATCATAAACAAAATCCACTTCAATATTCAACATAAAGCCTTACTGCTTGCTGGGTTTTTGAGGAGGGGTGTCTTTCGCTGGAAATCTCGCCTGCTTCTACTTTACGAGTACAACCCCCTCTCTGCAGGAGTGCTGGCTGTGACGAATTAAACCGGTTTCACAAGTATTGTAGGTACAGTGTTAACTGGTAGCTGGGCACCTCAATTAAGTCGCTTTAACATGCTAATGCATTGGTGTATCATTTTATTTTTTAACAAACATTTCTTTGAAAAAATGAAACGTTTCCCTTGGTCAGAGATTAAATAAAACCTCACTCGCACCAAACAAATTTATATTTCTAAATGTCACAACATGATCGAATTTAAGTCTTTTTAATTGCAAAAATGCACTTGGAATCTGTCCAAGCCCTCCTACGAAAATTATTTAAACTGCGACACTGATCATTCATCTCTAAATAAACTTTATTTTATATAGCGTTTTAGGCGAATAGGTAATTAGATTGCTCATAAACCTAATCGCTTTTTCTACATAAACACAGCGTGATTGCTCTCTGAAAATGCTTTTCCTTTATATTTAGGCTCAGATTTCAACTATAGATCGCATTATTATAAACTTTCTTGGAAAAATGTATTTTATGTAAACCATGTTTGCTATTAATTCATTTAGGGCTAAAATACGTTCATTGTCTTCCAATCGAGTCGAGTTGACATTAGAAGCTTGCCACTCCCGGACTGTTACACCAATGCATTAGCATGTTAAAGCGACTTAATTGAGGTGCCCATCTACCAGTTAACACTGTACTTCCTACAATACTTGTGAAACCGGTTTAATTCGTCACAGCCAGCACTCCTGCAGAGAGGGGGTTGTACTCGTAAAGTAGAAGCAGGCGAGATTTCCAGCGAAAGACACCCCCCCTCAAAAACCCAGCAAGCAGTAAGGCTTTATGTTGAATATTGAAGTGGATTTTGTTTATGATAAAGAGGAGAAACTGGGATGGGAGGAGGGTTTGGTTTTGCATAAGGGGCGGGATTATGATAATTGGAGGAATTTGCGAGAGTATAATGGTTTGATATATTTGATTTTGTATTGTGGTCGTTATCTATGTTTTTGGTTGGTATTATGTTTATATGGTTGTTTTTGTTGGTTGGTTGTTATTATGGTTATTAATAATACGATCTATAGTTGAAATCTGAGCCTAAATAAAAAGAAAAAGCAAGTGATTAGGTTTGTGAGCAATCTAATTACTTATTCGTTTAAAACGCTATATAAAATAAAGTTTATTATTAATTTGCTGGACAGAGCGGTGAACATTATTATGCATAAGACAAAGATAACGATCCTGATCAGTTTAGAAATCTGTGTACGCTGTAAGGTTTTTACTTCTTAAACTTTTAAAATACACGTTTCGAATAGAAAGAAATCCTCTTCCTGGTACAGTTGCATGAAGTGAGAGGCGAAACAGCCCTACACAGCCCTGTCGCAGTACACGAATATAATCATATCGTTATTAAATTCTTTAGATACGTGATTCCATATTATATTAGCAGAAAAGCTTAAACTACCACTTTTTCACACGCTATTTCACGTTAGTTAAATTTAATTTATTTATATATTATATATTTATATCTCTGACCAAGGGAAACGTCTCATTTTTTCAAAGAAATGTTTGTTCACAACGGCGACTGTCAGAAGATAGGACACAGCGGCTCAGGCACCCGCTGAATGGAAAAGGGGCACTTTAATGTTCTGTATGGCTAATACTAAAGCCAATACTAATATTCAATACTTTAATATCCTTTTCTGTATGTTTAACAATAGTGGGTACTGGCCTAATTCGTCCCTGCTCCCGTTGTTAGGTGTTAATGTGTTGTTAAGTGTGAATTTGTAGCTGTTTCCCTGGGGTCTGGCTTTTTTTCTGGAAAACCATAACTGGTCTTGTCCAGATTGACTGTCGGCGCCCAGGTCTGATCTTTGTCTTCTAAGCTCTCTGTGTACAGTGGAGCCTCCTGTCCAGCCAGCACATGTCCACAGACATTCACAACAACGACATATCATAAAACGTTTGCACATATAGTGTGCAAAAATGCACTTTATTTACTAAAAATAAGACAGAGATACTGTATCAATTTATGTTGCATTAGCCTGATTATGATTAAAAAAACACATATAATTAAACACGCGTTTGCGATTTAAATCAAAACACGATTTAAATCAATATAAATGTTTATATTGTATCGCATACTGTCCAGCCTCCATTTCTCTATAAAAATTTACTCTATTACACACACACACAATAGAAGCAGGAAGCAGAAGCAGGGACCGTTGTCAGAAGGGAAGAAGGTGACTATTCATTGTTATCAAAAATGACTTAGAATCGATCATGTTGCGATATTTTGAAATATAAAAGTCAATTGATTGTCCATAATATCGCTATTCTATTTTTTCGAAGAAATGTTTGTTAAAAGAAAAGTCCAGCACCAGCTGGATTTGAACACACAACCTACAAGTTGTTAATCAGGCACATAGACCAGTAGGCTACAAGACAACTCGCATGACAGGGAGGCGAAACAGCCCTACATAGCCCTGTCGCAGTACACGAATATAATCATATCGTTATTAAATTCTTTAGATACGCGATTCCATATTATATTAGCAGAAAAGCTTAAAACTACCACTTTTTCACACGCTATTTCACATGCTAGTTAAATACTTCGATGCTTGAAATGTTTAGGGAGAAATGGAATACCAGTGTGTATTTTTCCTTTAAAGTACCGATTCCTGGAATCTGACTGGCTGACACCCTTCTGAAGTGGTTCCATAAAATCTGGTATACGGAAAAGAAAGCATTGATAAAAAAAGCCTGGATTCTCATGTATCTCATACAAGTATATTTTAATACAGTCTTTGCTGTGCTCTTGAGGATCCTTGTGATATTTTGAGCTCTAGTTGAATGATAAGTGTCGCATTTTAAATCATTTTCGTAGTTAGAAATTATGAAACGCCCTGTTAAAAGCAAGGGAGTTTTTATGCCCTTTGAAGTAAAACAAAATGCCTGACAAAGTATGGCTTGGACAGATTCCAAGTGCTTGTACAAATGTGCTAAAGAAATTATACTTTGAGTATACAGCTTGTCCAAAGTCATTCATTATTAATACTATTAGTAATATCTTCGGTAAAGGCTTTGATGCATAAATATATCTGATAAAGATAGGTTGTGTACTTTTGTCCAGCTGAGCAATCTTGCTTTCATAAAATATATACGCGATTCAATATTATATTCAATATTATATATTATATATATAAAATGTTTAGGGAGAAATGGAATACTGGTGTGTATTTTTTCTTTAAAGTACCGAGACCAGCCATATACTGTATGTTTATGTTCCAAAATTAATATCGTTTATGGCCTTCACACGCGTTGCAGTATGCTCCTATTCTTTTTATGCTCAGGCACTAAGATTTCCCTTCAGTGGTAAAATTCCATATAAATATTCAATACTTAAACGGGCACAGTTAAGACATTTAATATACATATAGATACGGTATACAGTACAGTTTGCATACGGTAATATGTTTATGTTCCTAAATCAATCTCTTTTATGAGCATGTGTAAGGCATGCTGAATCGATTCTCAAAAATTACTGTACTTTGCATGATTGGAAAAAAATGCGTGATTGCGAAATGCTGTGGTGTTACTTTTACAAAGACGGTCAATGAAAAAAAGAATGTGGACCAGGGCAATACTTTGAGTTTACAGCTTGTCCAAGGTAATTTATTATTAATACTATTAGTAATATCTTCGTTAAAGACTTTGATGGCTACAGCTCAAACATGAGAGGTTGAGCTTTATTAGCTCCACCTTGCGGAAATTCCGGATACTATTATTTTGCTAGCGGTATTTACCGGTAACTTGCGGTAGACTGCGTACAGCATACCGGAAAATAATGCGGTATCGCCCGCGCATTTTGAATGGCTGCATCTGTAGGGCGGAGCAAAGCGTTTCCCCATAGCAGTTCCTTTTATTTGTAAGTAGTATTGCTCTTCAAATTCAAAATCATTTTTGTTGAGGCTACTTTCCAATAGCTTCAGAATTTGTGTTTCTGGTCTGTTGCGGTCAGGGTATTTGAGAAAGCACTCCCGGACTGCTTTCAGTCCCTCCGTAGTTTCAATGTTGGTGTATAAACTGTCAATGTCAATGGTGAACAGAAAGGCTCCCTGTTGTATTGTAGCATTTTTGACTTTGGCTACAAAGTCATAGGTGTCTTTGATGTAACTTGGGTGGTGTTTAGAAATGGGGTTGAGGAAATGGTCTAGATATTCTGCTATTCTGTAGGATTCACTGTTGCAGTCGGACACTATGGGCCTCCCAGGTGGAATTTCGTAGGGGAGTGGCCATGTTTCTGGGGCTTTATGAATTTTGGGGAGGAGGTAGAAAATCCTCGGTCGTGGTGATTCCTCTCCTCTTAGGTAGAATGCCTGTTTTTTTGTTAGGTGTTTTAGTTCAACCAGAGTTTGTAGGATTTGCCCTATTTCTAGTGCTGTTTGTTTGTACAGCGGTTCTTCCAAAGTAGTATAGTGTTCCTGATTATTTAATTGTCTGTGTGCTTCTGCAAAGTATTGTTCTCTGTCCATGATAACTATTGCACTCCCTTTGTCTGCTGGTTTTATGACTATATGTTTGTTTTCCTTTAAATGTTTTAAGGCTATGGTTTCCTCCTTTGTTATGTTGTGTGAGTCCCTGTATGGTCGGAGTTTTCGTAGAATTCTGTTGTCCTCTTGAATGATTTCCTGGATTTCTGGTGGCAGTTGGTTTTCCCCTGGGTCCCAGCTGGATTTAGGCAGGAAGGGAACCCTTTCTGTGTCGGTGTCTTTATCCTCAAAGAAGGCGGTCAGTTTAAGGCGACGGTGGTATTGTCGGATTTCGCTTTTCAGTCTGGTTTTCTGACCTCTCTTTGTTCCTACTGTGGGAAAAATGATAAGCCCTTATTGAGGAGGTTGATTTGTTCAGTTGTGGGGTGGAAGTTGTTGCTTAGATTTACAATATTTTTGTTGTTCTTGTCCCCCTCTTGTTCTGTGGCTTTGGGGCTTACCAGTTTAAATGTTGTGACCAGTGGTCTAGCATTTTTTGAGCTGTTGCAGTGGTCCAGTGAATTCCATCTCTTTCTGTCTTGAAAAGGGCTTCTTCCAGTTTGGGGAGGTATGGCATGTTTTGCTGTATGTGATTGTTTATTGTGTCCAGATTTTTCCTGAATTCTGGTTGCAGGTCTCTGGAGTAATTAATCAGTGGGATGTATATTTCTGCAGATGGGAAGGATCCCTTAGCTTCCCGTAGCATCTGTTGTAGTTGTTTGATAGCTGTTTCCTTTGCTTTTTGTGCCTTGCTATTGATTCCAAAGGATAGAATGATTTTCTCCACTCCTGTGTTCCGGGGGGTGTATTGTAGGAGGTTTGCTGCATTGTAAAATGATGCTCCTGGGTAGCTTTCTATCTGTAGATCTGGATTTTCATAGGGGGGTATTCTTGATAAATTGGAGTCCCCTATGAAGAGCCAGCGTTTGTGGGCTTCCAGCTTCCAGTCTGTTAGCTTTCTTGTGGTCTTGTCATGTCGGTGTGGTCGGTATCTTGGTTGGGCTGGTGGTGGTGTGGAGGGGTAAAGCTCGGGGTTGGAGTCCGGGTTAGGGTTAGGATCAGGATCGGGGTTAGGATCAGGGTTCATGTCAGGGTTAAGATTAGTGTTAGGGTTAGGAAGAGACACTGGGAAAGCAGACATCCAACCCAGAAATCTGGCCCCATGAGATCCAGATCATATACTCCAGAAATAGATGACTTTCCTCCGATCCCCATGCCACAAAGGATCCGAAGAAAGCAGAGAAGACCAGAGGGAACCATGAGAAACACCCTAACTGGAATCTGTATCCCAAACAGCACCACCAGGGTACACCTTTCCCAGGACTCTAGCTCTGACCCTAACCTCAGCCCTAACACTAACGCTTATACTGACCTTAACACCAACCCCGACACCAACCCTAACCCTAACCTTATCCCCAACCCTAATCCTAACCCTGACATTAACCCTGATCCTAACCCCGACCCTGATCCTAACCCTAACCCAAATACTAACCCTGACATTAACCCTGATCCTAACCCCAACCCTGATCCTAACCCTAACCTTGACTCAGACCCCGACCTTTACCCCCCCACACCACCACCAGCCCAACCAAGATACCGACCACACCGGCATGACAAGACCACAAGAAAGCTAACGGACTGGAAGCTGGAAACCCACAAACGCTGGCTCTTCATAGGGGACTCCAATTTATCAAGAATACCCCCCTATGAAAATCCAGATTTACAGATAGAAAGCTACCCAGGAGCATCATTTTACAACGCAGCAAACCTCCTACAACACACTCCCCGGAACACAGGAGTGGAGAAAATCATTCTATCCTTTGGAATCAATAACAAGGCACAAAAAGCAAAGGAAACAGCTATCAAACAACTACAACAGATGCTACGGGAAGCTAAGGGATCCTTCCCATCTGCAGAAATATACATCCCACTGATTAATTACTCCAGAGACCTGTGAAGTGGAAATCTAATAAGTAAATTGATTCTTAAAATGTAGAGAGATTTGCAAAAAATATATTGGTGCTTTTAGATAATATATTTCAAGGATGTAATTGCTGTGCTACAGTACGTGCAGAATTTTAGAAAACAGTGCGTCAACAAAGTACACTGTTTAGGTTACTTTAGAAGACAATGTACCCAAACAATATATGCTGTCTGGGTCGTTAGAATTAACCGAAAGTAACTGATTAGCTTTGAATAACAAATCTAGTGCTTCTTCTCTCGCTCTATGATGTAATCTGTTTTGTCTTAGGGAAAGGGGAAGTTTTAGAAGGGATAAAGCGCTGAGCTTTTTTACAGCGCAACGTCTTATAAAAGCCCTGTACTGCTTGTAACAAATTGAGTCTCTGATTGCACTTTGCGAAGTGGCAGCAGGGCTCCCAATATTGCAATATTGAAATAAAGACCTTACTCAGGTGAGAACTCTCTCTTGTGGCTTCCTTGATAGTTATATTTCCATGACAATTTGGGGGCTCGTCCGGGATCACAAACCTGAACGCGAACGGCTGCTGAAACTCCATCCGGACCCGGACAATTTTAGCAAAATTGGACGAACCTCGGAGGATAAACTGTTTATCCTTCCAGAGACGCGTCTGGAGAATTGGCAGCTGTCTGACGTCAGTAAGTGATCCTTTAAAATTAATAGTTTGAGAAGCGAGCCACAGGGGTGTTCTCACGCGGGTTTGATGAGTCTGGGACTCATATAAAGAACTTATCTTAACACAGACGTGTGGTTTTTGCTCTGCGGAGTAGTTAATGTGATAAGGTTCTAAGTAAGGCACCGATCGGTAAAATTGGGAAATTAAAATTCAAAGACGAAAATGGGACCGAGCAGTCCAGCAAAAGTACATGTACGACAAATTCAGAGAAACAATTATAGCCTGGGTTAGAGTAGAAACATTTTTTATGTTCATGAACTGTAAAGCTAGGGTAATAGGTGTAAGGGAACTTGCACATAATTTATATATGATAATTAGGGGCCCATAACTATGAAGGATCTTTGTAAGTGAATCAGAATGAACAGAGGAAAGTTGAATTAGAAAAAAGAAGTTTCCTGAAGAAGGGGAAACTTAGAAGAGAAAGAGAAGAAAGGAAAGAAATTGAATTGGAAAACTTATGTAATGGAAAGAGGAATCACAGAAATAATGGGAAGCTTCAAAAAAGACTAGTCTTGAAACTAAAGAACAGCAAGCTGCAGCTAAAGTCATGGCCATGCGTACTAAAAAGAAAAAGTCTCCACCGAAATTAGAAAGCGGTCCGGAGCCAAAGCCTTTTCACTTGTTCGTGAAATGCCAATGTGCACTTTTCCAGGTCCAGAAGGAACTCCAGCATATGTACATTGACATTGGTCTCCTAGTGAATTATTTGCATTAGTTAAGTATTTTCCTAAATTGCCTGATGATCGTAAAGAATTTAGAAGAAAGGCAAGCCTTGTTCTTGATTGTCTTAAGCCTAATTACAGTGACATAACCTTGTTGCTAGATCATATTGTTCCTAAAGGTTTACAACGTCCTCTAAAAAGGAGGAGGCAGATTGGCGGATACGTGACCCAAATGATGAAGAAGTATCCATCTAAATTAAACCACACGGACATGGAGAGGAAAAGTTAGGCGGCCGCTTCTAAAAAGAGGTAAGGACTCCTCTTTTCTAAAAAGTCCCTTGTCCTCTCCATGTTGCTGTGGTGGGTTCAGGGTTTTCCTGAAGCTGAAGCGAGTACAACAGAAAAATGAGTTAATGGTGTATGTGTTTTTAGATGCCTGTTTTGTGAAGGTGGGGTAGAAAAAGAGGGATTGCTGAAGGAATAGCGTTTCGCCCTGCCCGTGCGAAAAAATCCAGGTGTTGCATCCTGGTACACGACTGTAGTACGGCTGAAGGTAGTAACTAGAACTGTACTCGCAGAAGAGCCGAAAATGGTAACTCGATTCAACTGTGTGTTTAAAGCCAGGATTTGGAACCTGGTCCGTGTTCCCGAATTGTGATAGTTCGTCAGTTTGTCTCGACTGGGGGATTCCGCGGGGCGCGTGGGAGACGTGAAAATGGTTTGGTGTGAAGAAAAAAAAAAAGTTTGATTCATCCAAAGTGAAACTTAAAAGAAATATTGACTGTCAGACGGAATTTAGGCTGAACAGGAATGTAGAAAAGTGTATGAACATTTGGATAAAAATAAACAATAGTTAGAGGAATATTTGAGAATTCAACAGAATATCATAGATGAGACGCAAAAATCCCTGATGGAAAAGCTAAAAGCAATGGCTGAACGAAACGAAGTTGTATATGTAGCAAAAGAAAAAGCAAAAGAAGAAATAGAACGCCTTGAGAGAGAATCTGGGAGAAGGGTGGGAATTAGTGTGGAGATTTTTGAAAGAGCATTACCCACCGAAAACTGATTAGAGAAAAGTAACAGCATGTCAGCAGAAGGAAGTGAGGATGTTTCAGATTTTACAGAAAGGTTTATAGCTTTATGGATAGTATACTCGGGGTTAGCCGATGAAAAGGAAGTGAATGAAGATACTTCCACAGTAATAAAACAAATTTACTTGAGTGGGTTAAAACCTGATGTTGCCAAGAATGTACAACTATGCTTTCCTGATATTACGGACAGCGGAGACAGATTTGATTTAATAACTCGCGAAGCATGCATGCAGAAGTGCGAGCGCTGCAAATGGGAGGTAAAAAGACTCCCAAGGAGGAGAAAAGGGAGCCGCCAGTTTGTCGAAATTATTGTGCGACTTTAATGTTATACGGAGATATAAAACCCCAAAGACAAAACTACTAATAAGCTGGTGTGCAGTTACTAAAAAAAAAAGGTGTTTTTTGGAGAAATTGTAAGAAAGAGGCTTGATTTCACAATTAAAGAACATGTCAGAAGCTGAAACGAGAGCCGTGTGTGAACTAACAGTTTTAATCTAGTAAACCCCTCTGTAGCCTTCCTAAATTTATCTCAGGATTTAAATAAAAGTGAAATAATCTTACAGTGTGCAGTAACTGGGGGACACAGGAGCACAGCTGTCCTGTTTTTAGACTAAAACAGCATAAAGATGTGATATAACGTTTTCTAACGGGTAACAGGAGGCTACAGGAGAAGGGGTGCAAGGGTTGTGTTTAAAGCAAATATAAGCTGTCACAGTCTGCTTGGGAAAAGATGTACAGTTTCAACTACTGATGTGGGTGGGGGACACCCCAGACCTATTTTAGGCCCAGACTGCAGCATTTTATAAGGAATTACTGCATGAAATAGCATTTATGTAAACTAACTCAATAGAGTTATGTGATATTGTGATTGTTTTACCTAATGAGGGAATCCATAAGGCCGGGCTACTCCAAGTATTGGATCTTGAGAGGAAAAAAAGGAGTATAAAACCAACTACATGATAAAGCCAGGGTGAATGCCTTCTCAGAACGAGCTTGTCTAGTGACATATTGGTTTAAGGGGGGTAGTGCAGTCTAAAGACAAAATTGCCTTGACCCCTGCAGCAGAAACCGTTTTTGATGTTTTGAAACAAGCTTTCTTGCAGACACTGGCCCTGGACTGGATTCCCTCAGACGGATCATCTGTATGTAATCTGTATGTAAGTGAAAGAAATGGGTTGTGAGCCGTTGTGCTGGTGCAGGAGCATGGAGATAGGCATCGTCTGGTGGGTTATTATTATTCAGGACCCCTTGATGCGGTGGCCAAGGGGCCGTGTTTATGTGTTGTGCAGGCTACCTGCCTGGCTGTATAAACTGTGAATAATCTGGTGTAGAACTAGCAGACCGAATGAAAAGATTTAATTGAAACTTGTAAATATGCTAAATGGAAAATTGTAGCAATTTATATAGACTGTATATATACATTTGGTGTATGCCACAATTTTGGATGGCAGTGAAGGAATAGGGATTTCCCCAACATGGCAGGGACTCCAGTTAAGAATGCTGGGTTTGTCTCTGAACTGTTAGAAGCTTTGCAGCTGCTGACTGAAGTAGCTGTGGTAAAGTGTAAATCACATAATAAAGAAATGTTTCCAGTAACTCGAGGGAACAACTTTGCAGATGTAGCTGTCAGGTGAGCAGTACTTGTAGAACAGGAGTCTGAGACCCCTGTGAAACCTCTGTTGGTGAAAAGGGGACAGCTACAGGATATTCAGGCTGAGGCCTCTAAAGCAGAGAAAAGGACATGGTTAGAAAAGAGTGTGGTGCTGCCAGCACACTGGACGCTCTGCATGCACTCACAGCCTAATGCCCTTTGTAGCTCGACAAATGCACTCTGTCGGACACCTGGGTGTGAGTCAAATGGTGTGCCGGTTACCCAAACCTGGGTGGGGACCGTGTTTGAAGCAGTAGCCACTTATGTGGTATCTCAATTTGATGCTTATCAAAGGAACTCAACTACAGTTCAGGTGCAGGTGCTACAGCTCAAAAGGCCTGCTCCTGAGAAACCTTTCATGCAGAAGCAAATGTTTACAATTTACAATTGTAAAGGGAAACCTTGGCTCTTATAATCTGTTTTCCCAGTGGGTTGCTGTCACTGCCTCTGTGTCTACCAAACACTTGATGATGGAGATAAGCCCTCGGTGGGCACTGCCCTACCGCTTGTATCATGATCAAGGGACAGGCTGTGGCTGCATTATTCGGGGTGAGATGGACTGAGATCACCCTGAGTCTGCTGGAACAGTGGAATGAAGGAACAGAAGTCTAAAAGATCGACTAGACATCAGACTGAAGGAACGCCATGGGATGCGGGCTGGATCAAACAGAACTATGTAATAGAGCCTGTTTGATATCATGAGATCGCTGGATCTACGCATTGCGCCGACACCGAACCACTGCACCAGAGACTGAGTGAACATTAATTATTATATTGTCACTGTTTCTGTGTTTGTTGAGCTTCCTGAGGGGGGGCGACAGTGTACCTGTTAAGTGTAAGGAGTTTTACTTTGATAAATGGGGATATGGAATCAATACTTTATCAGTCAGCCACAAATAATAATCAGAGCTCATGTTGGGATTGTATTGCTATAAAAGATGCTCATGGGAGTAATCCCCTTTGATAGAGGTGATTATTTAGGTTTATTGGCATGGGTAAATAGCCCTGCTTTTAGTCTGAGTGTAACTCAGATGTATTAGAATGGAAATAACTGTATGCTCCTCGCTATAATCACAGTTTTAGGCCATTCTCTATTAGGGTGATAGACAGCTGTTTAGGTGAGCAAAGACTAAACAGTACTTGTATTCTAGACAATTATTAGCAAATGAATGACTTAGCAAAGCACATCTATGATGAAGAAAAATATATATCATAATTATAATACAGATAATTGGGGCATTGGTGCATGGCTACAGTCTGTGCTAGGAACCTGGAGAGGGTCTCTGGTTCAATACATATTTGTGTGTCTGGTATTATTCGTTATGATCATACTGTTAATATCCTGCTTGAAAAACATGTGGACTAAAGCTGCTGCTTCTGTGCTAATTCTACGCCCTGAAGGGGACATGAAGGTCAAAAAATGATTTCATGGGAAAGGTTCTCTTATCTAGTGGCAGAACCTGATGGGTAGAACAATATAGTTTTAAGGGGGGTTACCCTTGGGAGTGATTCCCCTAGATGCTAATTATTATTATGGTTTGTTTGTTCATAATAAGATGTTTTGCAGGAATGGACCAAAGAGAAATTTTACAACTTCAGCTAGAATTGTTCTGCAAATCGGCACAGCTGAGGCAGTGGAACAATGTGTAGATTTTTCCCAGAGTTATTACCCAGCTGTTGACCAATCTTGTAAAAAAAAACCCTAAGAAAAATGCTGGGCTCCAGCCCACAGGGAGTAACCTGTGCTGTAAGAACTAATGTGTGAATAAGGAGACTGGATTCTGGTGAAAGACAGGAAAAAGAGGTGGTGTTCGCTCAGGTGGAGGGGGCCGTGCCAGGTGCCCTGAATTCATGCTTCCCACTGTAAAAAGGTCACAAACGAACTGAGCAAAGAGCAGGAGTGATGTCTCCACAAGGACAGATGGGGATCACATGCTTGGGACTGATGTGCACAGCCTTTTTCCTTTTTATGTGGAAGCCTGTCACCACCCAGAAAGAGGAAGAATCTAAACGCGAAGCCTCTTTGTATACAAACTGGCTGAATGAAACTGATAATGAGGGGGATATGAGTAATTTGTGGTACAAATTTATAAATCATACTGTAAAGTTAAAGAAATTTAATGCATCTTGTTATGTATGTGCTTTAATGCCTCATTCTACAGCCTCACCCATTTCTCTCCTGGTTAGAATCACTGTTTGGGCTAGGGGGAATGTTTTTCTTTAAGTTACTAACACCGATTATAGTAGCTGTGATACTTGTCTTTCTGTTTTTGTGTTGCTGAACAAAATATATTATTCCAATGCTTTGAAATATGGTAATGAATATGTTTGCGCATCAGTATGTTCTGGTAAGAACGCAAGAATCCGAAGTATGGGAGCCTCCTGGGAGTCCATATGAAGAATCTAACTTTTAATCATTTTCAAGAATAAAAAGGAGGGAATTGAAGTGGAAATCTAATAAGTAAATTGATTCTTAAAATGTAGAGAGCTTTGCAAAAAATATATTGGTGCTTTTAGATAATATATTTCAAGGATGTAATTGCTGTGCTACAGTACGTGCAGACTTTTAGAAAACAGTGCGTCAACAAAGTACACTGTTTAGGTTACTTTAGAAGACAATGTTCCAAAACAATATATGCAGTCTGGGTCGTTAGAATTAACCGAAAGTAACTGATTAGCTTTGAATAACAAATCTAGTGCTTCTTCTCTCGCTCTATGATGTAATCTGTTTTGTCTTAGGAAAAGGGGAAGTTTTAGAAGGGACAAAGCGCTGAGCTTTTTTACAGTGCAACGTCTTATAAAAACCCTGAACTGCTTGTAACAAATTGAGTCTCTGATTGCACTTTGCGAAGTGGCAGCAGGGCTCCCAATATTGCAATATTGAAATAAAGACCTTACTCAGGTGAGAACTCTCTCTTGTGGCTTCCTTGATAGTTATATTTCCATGACACCTGCAACCAGAATTCAGGAAAAATCTGGACACAATAAACAATCACATACAGCAAAACATGCCATACCTCCCTTATACTCCTTTTTTTCCTCTCAAGATCCAATACTTGGAGTAGCCCGGCCTTATGGATTCCCTCATTAGGTAAAACAATCACAATATCACATAACTCTATTGAGTTAGTTTACATAAATGCTATTTCATGCAGTAATTCCTTATAAAATGCTGCAGTCTGGGCCTAAAATAGGTCTGGGGTGTCCCCCACCCACATCAGTAGTTGAAACTGTACATCTTTTCCCAAGCAGACTGTGACAGCTTATATTTGCTTTAAACACAACCCTTGCACCCCTTCTCCTGTAGCCTCCTGTTACCCGTTAGAAAACGTTATATCACATCTTTATGCTGTTTTAGTCTAAAAACAGGACAGCTGTGCTCCTGTGTCCCCCAGTTACTGCACACTGTAAGATTATTTCACTTTTATTTAAATCCTGAGATAAATTTAGGAAGGCTACAGAGGGGTTTACTAGATTAAAACTGTTAGTTCACACACGGCTCTCGTTTCAGCTTCTGACATGTTCTTTAATTGTGAAATCAAGCCTCTTTCTTACAATTTCTCCAAAAAACACCTTTTTTTTTTAGTAACTGCACACCAGCTTATTAGTAGTTTTGTCTTTGGGGTTTTATATCTCCGTATAACATTAAAGTCGCACAATAATTTCGACAAACTGGCGGCTCCCTTTTCTCCTCCTTGGGAGTCTTTTTACCTCCCATTTGCAGCGCTCGCACTTCTGCATGCATGCTTCGCGAGTTATTAAATCAAATCTGTCTCCGCTGTCCGTAATATCAGGAAAGCATAGTTGTACATTCTTGGCAACATCAGGTTTTAACCCACTCAAGTAAATTTGTTTTATTACTGTGGAAGTATCTTCATTCACTTCCTTTTCATCGGCTAACCCCGAGTATACTATCCATAAAGCTATAAACCTTTCTGTAAAATCTGAAACATCCTCACTTCCTTCTGCTGACATGCTGTTACTTTTCTCTAATCAGTTTTCGGTGGGTAATGCTCTTTCAAAAATCTCCACACTAATTCCCACCCTTCTCCCAGATTCTCTCTCAAGGCGTTCTATTTCTTCTTTTGCTTTTTCTTTTGCTACATATACAACTTCGTTTCGTTCAGCCATTGCTTTTAGCTTTTCCATCAGGGATTTTTGCGTCTCATCTATGATATTCTGTTGAATTCTCAAATATTCCTCTAACTATTGTTTATTTTTATCCAAATGTTCATACACTTTTCTACATTCCTGTTCAGCCTAAATTCCGTCTGACAGTCAATATTTCTTTTAAGTTTCACTTTGGATGAATCAAACTTTTTTTTTTTCTTCACACCAAACCATTTTCACGTCTCCCACGCGCCCCGCGGAATCCCCCAGTCGAGACAAACTGACGAACTATCACAATTCGGGAACACGGACCAGGTTCCAAATCCTGGCTTTAAACACACAGTTGAATCGAGTTACCATTTTCGGCTCTTCTGCGAGTACAGTTCTAGTTACTACCTTCAGCCGTACTACAGTCGTGTACCAGGATGCAACACCTGGATTTTTTCGCACGGGCAGGGCGAAACGCTATTCCTTCAGCAATCCCTCTTTTTCTACCCCACCTTCACAAAACAGGCATCTAAAAACACATACACCATTAACTCATTTTTCTGTTGTACTCGCTTCAGCTTCAGGAAAACCCTGAACCCACCACAGCAACATGGAGAGGACAAGGGACTTTTTAGAAAAGAGGAGTCCTTACCTCTTTTTAGAAGCGGCCGCCTAACTTTTCCTCTCCATGTCCGTGTGGTTTAATTTAGATGGATACTTCTTCATCATTTGGGTCACGTATCCGCCAATCTGCCTCCTCCTTTTTAGAGGACGTTGTAAACCTTTAGGAACAATATGATCTAGCAACAAGGTTATGTCACTGTAATTAGGCTTAAGACAATCAAGAACAAGGCTTGCCTTTCTTCTAAATTCTTTACGATCATCAGGCAATTTAGGAAAATACTTAACTAATGCAAATAATTCACTAGGAGACCAATGTCAATGTACATATGCTGGAGTTCCTTCTGGACCTGGAAAAGTGCACATTGGCATTTCACGAACAAGTGAAAAGGCTTTGGCTCCGGACCGCTTTCTAATTTCGGTGGAGACTTTTTCTTTTTAGTACGCATGGCCATGACTTTAGCTGCAGCTTGCTGTTCTTTAGTTTCAAGACTAGTCTTTTTTGAAGCTTCCCATTATTTCTGTGATTCCTCTTTCCATTACATAAGTTTTCCAATTCAATTTCTTTCCTTTCTTCTCTTTCTCTTCTAAGTTTCCCCTTCTTCAGGAAACTTCTTTTTTCTAATTCAACTTTCCTCTGTTCATTCTGATTCACTTACAAAGATCCTTCATAGTTATGGGCCCCTAATTATCATATATAAATTATGTGCAAGTTCCCTTACACCTATTACCCTAGCTTTACAGTTCATGAACATAAAAAATGTTTCTACTCTAACCCAGGCTATAATTGTTTCTCTGAATTTGTCGTACATGTACTTTTGCTGGACTGCTCGGTCCCATTTTCGTCTTTGAATTTTAATTTCCCAATTTTACCGATCGGTGCCTTACTTAGAACCTTATCACATTAACTACTCCGCAGAGCAAAAACCACACGTCTGTGTTAAGATAAGTTCTTTATATGAGTCCCAGACTCATCAAACCCGCGTGAGAACACCCCTGTGGCTCGCTTCTCAAACTATTAATTTTAAAGGATCACTTACTGACGTCAGACAGCTGCCAATTCTCCAGACGCGTCTCTGGAAGGATAAACAGTTTATCCTCCGAGGTTCGTCCAATTTTGCTAAAATTGTCCGGGTCCGGATGGAGTTTCAGCAGCCGTTCGCGTTCAGGTTTGTGATCCCGGACGAGCCCCCAAATTGTCATGGAAATATAACTATCAAGGAAGCCACAAGAGAGAGTTCTCACCTGAGTAAGGTCTTTATTTCAATATTGCAATATTGGGAGCCCTGCTGCCACTTCGCAAAGTGCAATCAGAGACTCAATTTGTTACAAGCAGTACAGGGCTTTTATAAGACGTTGCGCTGTAAAAAAGCTCAGCGCTTTATCCCTTCTAAAACTTCCCCTTTCCCTAAGACAAAACAGATTACATCATAGAGCGAGAGAAGAAGCACTAGATTTGTTATTCAAAGCTAATCAGTTACTTTCGGTTAATTCTAACGACCCAGACAGCATATATTGTTTGGGTACATTGTCTTCTAAAGTAACCTAAACAGTGTACTTTGTTGACGCACTGTTTTCTAAAATTCTGCACGTACTGTAGCACAGCAATTACATCCTTGAAATATATTATCTAAAAGCACCAATATATTTTTTGCAAATCTCTCTACATTTTAAGAATCAATTTACTTATTAGATTTCCACTTCACAGGTCTCTGGAGTAATTAATCAGTGGGATGTATATTTCTGCAGATGGGAAGGATCCCTTAGCTTCCCGTAGCATCTGTTGTAGTTGTTTGATAGCTGTTTCCTTTGCTTTTTGTGCCTTGTTATTGATTCCAAAGGATAGAATGATTTTCTCCACTCCTGTGTTCCGGGGAGTGTGTTGTAGGAGGTTTGCTGCGTTGTAAAATGATGCTCCTGGGTAGCTTTCTATCTGTAAATCTGGATTTTCATAGGGGGGTATTCTTGATAAATTGGAGTCCCCTATGAAGAGCCAGCGTTTGTGGGTTTCCAGCTTCCAGTCCGTTAGCTTTCTTGTGGTCTTGTCATGCCGGTGTGGTCGGTATCTTGGTTGGGCTGGTGGTGGTGTGGGGGGGTAAAGGTCGGGGTCTGAGTCAAGGTTAGGGTTAGGATCAGGGTTGGGGTTAGGATCAGGGTTAATGTCAGGGTTAGTATTTGGGTTAGGGTTAGGATCAGGGTCGGGGTTAGGATCAGGGTTAATGTCAGGGTTAGGATTAGGGTTGGGGATAAGGTTAGGGTTAGGGTTGGTGTCGGGGTTGGTGTTAAGGTCAGTATAAGCGTTAGTGTTAGGGCTGAGGTTAGGGTCAGAGCTAGAGTCCTGGGAAAGGTGTACCCTGGTGGTGCTGTTTGGGATACAGATTCCAGTTAGGGTGTTTCTCATGGTTCCCTCTGGTCTTCTCTGCTTTCTTCGGATCCTTTGTGGCATGGGGATCGGAGGAAAGTCATCTATTTCTGGAGTATATGATCTGGATCTCATGGGGCCAGATTTCTGGGTTGGATGTCTGCTTTCCCAGTGTCTCTTCCTAACCCTAACACTAATCTTAACCCTGACATGAACCCTGATCCTAACCCCGATCCTGATCCTAACCCTAACCCGGACTCCAACCCCGAGCTTTACCCCTCCACACCACCACCAGCCCAACCAAGATACCGACCACACCGACATGACAAGACCACAAGAAAGCTAACAGACTGGAAGCTGGAAGCCCACAAACGCTGGCTCTTCATAGGGGACTCCAATTTATCAAGAATACCCCCCTATGAAAATCCAGATCTACAGATAGAAAGCTACCCAGGAGCATCATTTTACAATGCAGCAAACCTCCTACAATACACCCCCCGGAACACAGGAGTGGAGAAAATCATTCTATCCTTTGGAATCAATAACAAGGCACAAAAAGCAAAGGAAACAGCTATCAAACAACTACAACAGATGCTACGGGAAGCTAAGGGATCCTTCCCATCTGCAGAAATATACATCCCACTGATTAATTACTCCAGAGACCTGCAACCAGAATTCAGGAAAAATCTGGACACAATAAACAATCACATACAGCAAAACATGCCATACCTCCCCAAACTGGAAGAAGCCCTTTTCAAGACAGAAAGAGATGGAATTCACTGGACCACCGCAACAGCTCAAAAAATGCTAGACCACTGGTCACAACATTTAAACTGGTAAGCCCCAAAGCCACAGAACAAGAGGGGGACAAGAACAACAAAAATATTGTAAATCTAAGCAACAACTTCCACCCCACAACTGAACAAATCAACCTCCTCAATAAGGGCTTATCATTTTTCCCACAGTAGGAACAAAGAGAGGTCAGAAAACCAGACTGAAAAGCGAAATCCGACAATACCACCGTCGCCTTAAACTGACCGCCTTCTTTGAGGATAAAGACACCGACACAGAAAGGGTTCCCTTCCTGCCTAAATCCAGCTGGGACCCAGGGGAAAACCAACTGCCACCAGAAATCCAGGAAATCATTCAAGAGGACAACAGAATTCTACGAAAACTCCGACCATACAGGGACTCACACAACATAACAAAGGAGGAAACCATAGCCTTAAAACATTTAAAGGAAAACAAACATATAGTCATAAAACCAGCAGACAAAGGGAGTGCAATAGTTATCATGGACAGAGAACAATACTTTGCAGAAGCACACAGACAATTAAATAATCAGGAACACTATACTACTTTGGAAGAACCGCTGTACAAACAAACAGCACTAGAAATAGGGCAAATCCTACAAACTCTGGTTGAACTAAAACACCTAACAAAAAAACAGGCATTCTACCTAAGAGGAGAGGAATCACCACGACCGAGGATTTTCTACCTCCTCCCCAAAATTCATAAAGCCCCAGAAACATGGCCACTCCCCTACGAAATTCCACCTGGGAGGCCCATAGTGTCCGACTGCAACAGTGAATCCTACAGAATAGCAGAATATCTAGACCATTTCCTCAACCCCATTTCTAAACACCACCCAAGTTACATCAAAGACACCTATGACTTTGTAGCCAAAGTCAAAAATGCTACAATACAACAGGGAGCCTTTCTGTTCACCATTGACATTGACAGTTTATACACCAACATTGAAACTACGGAGGGACTGAAAGCAGTCCGGGAGTGCTTTCTCAAATACCCTGACCGCAACAGACCAGAAACACAAATTCTGAAGCTATTGGAAAGTAGCCTCAACAAAAATGATTTTGAATTTGAAGAGCAATACTACTTACAAATAAAAGGAACTGCTATGGGGAAACGCTTGGCTCCGCCCTACAGATGCAGCCATTCAAAATGCGCGGGCGATACCGCATTATTTTCCGGTATGCTGTACGCAGTCTACCGCAAGTTACCGGTAAATACCGCTAGCAAAATAATAGTATCCGGAATTTCCGCAAGGTGGAGCTAATAAAGCTCAACCTCTCATGTTTGAGCTGTAGCCATCAAAGTCTTTAACGAAGATATTACTAATAGTATTAATAATAAATTACCTTGGACAAGCTGTAAACTCAAAGTATTGCCCTGGTCCACATTCTTTTTTTCATTGACCGTCTTTGTAAAAGTAACACCACAGCATTTCGCAATCACGCATTTTTTTCCAATCATGCAAAGTACAGTAATTTTTGAGAATCGATTCAGCATGCCTTACACATGCTCATAAAAGAGATTGATTTAGGAACATAAACATATTACCGTATGCAAACTGTACTGTATACCGTATCTATATGTATATTAAATGTCTTAACTGTGCCCGTTTAAGTATTGAATATTTATATGGAATTTTACCACTGAAGGGAAATCTTAGTGCCTGAGCATAAAAAGAATAGGAGCATACTGCAACGCGTGTGAAGGCCATAAACGATATTAATTTTGGAACATAAACATACAGTATATGGCTGGTCTCGGTACTTTAAAGAAAAAATACACACCAGTATTCCATTTCTCCCTAAACATTTTATATATATAATATATAATATTGAATATAATATTGAATCGCGTATATATTTTATGAAAGCAAGATTGCTCAGCTGGACAAAAGTACACAACCTACCTTTATCAGATATATTTATGCATCAAAGCCTTTACCGAAGATATTACTAATAGTATTAATAATGAATGACTTTGGACAAGCTGTATACTCAAAGTATAATTTCTTTAGCACATTTGTACAAGCACTTGGAATCTGTCCAAGCCATACTTTGTCAGGCATTTTGTTTTACTTCAAAGGGCATAAAAACTCCCTTGCTTTTAACAGGGCGTTTCATAATTTCTAACTACGAAAATGATTTAAAATGCGACACTTATCATTCAACTAGAGCTCAAAATATCACAAGGATCCTCAAGAGCACAGCAAAGACTGTATTAAAATATACTTGTATGAGATACATGAGAATCCAGGCTTTTTTTATCAATGCTTTCTTTTCCGTATACCAGATTTTATGGAACCACTTCAGAAGGGTGTCAGCCAGTCAGATTCCAGGAATCGGTACTTTAAAGGAAAAATACACACTGGTATTCCATTTCTCCCTAAACATTTCAAGCATCGAAGTATTTAACTAGCATGTGAAATAGCGTGTGAAAAAGTGGTAGTTTTAAGCTTTTCTGCTAATATAATATGGAATCGCGTATCTAAAGAATTTAATAACGATATGATTATATTCGTGTACTGCGACAGGGCTATGTAGGGCTGTTTCGCCTCCCTGTCATGCGAGTTGTCTTGTAGCCTACTGGTCTACGTGCCTGATTAACAACTTGCAGGTTGTGTGTTCAAATCCAGCTGGTGCTGGACTTTTCTTTTAACAAACATTTCTTCGAAAAAATAGAATAGCGATATTATGGACAATCAATTGACTTTTATATTTCAAAATATCGCAACATGATCGATTCTAAGTCATTTTTGATAACAATGAATAGTCACCTTCTTCCCTTCTGACAACGGTCCCTGCTTCTGCTTCCTGCTTCTATTGTGTGTGTGTGTAATAGAGTAAATTTTTATAGAGAAATGGAGGCTGGACAGTATGCGATACAATATAAACATTTATATTGATTTAAATCGTGTTTTGATTTAAATCGCAAACGCGTGTTTAATTATATGTGTTTTTTTAATCATAATCAGGCTAATGCAACATAAATTGATACAGTATCTCTGTCTTATTTTTAGTAAATAAAGTGCATTTTTGCACACTATATGTGCAAACGTTTTATGATATGTCGTTGTTGTGAATGTCTGTGGACATGTGCTGGCTGGACAGGAGGCTCCACTGTACACAGAGAGCTTAGAAGACAAAGATCAGACCTGGGCGCCGACAGTCAATCTGGACAAGACCAGTTATGGTTTTCCAGAAAAAAAGCCAGACCCCAGGGAAACAGCTACAAATTCACACTTAACAACACATTAACACCTAACAACGGGAGCAGGGACGAATTAGGCCAGTACCCACTATTGTTAAACATACAGAAAAGGATATTAAAGTATTGAATATTAGTATTGGCTTTAGTATTAGCCATACAGAACATTAAAGTGCCCCTTTTCCATTCAGCGGGTGCCTGAGCCGCTGTGTCCTATCTTCTGACAGTCGCCGTTGTGAACAAACATTTCTTTGAAAAAATGAGACGTTTCCCTTGGTCAGAGATATAAATATATAATATATAAATAAATTAAATTTAACTAACGTGAAATAGCGTGTGAAAAAGTGGTAGTTTAAGCTTTTCTGCTAATATAATATGGAATCACGTATCTAAAGAATTTAATAACGATATGATTATATTCGTGTACTGCGACAGGGCTGTGTAGGGCTGTTTCGCCTCTCACTTCATGCAACTGTACCAGGAAGAGGATTTCTTTCTATTCGAAACGTGTATTTTAAAAGTTTAAGAAGTAAAAACCTTACAGCGTACACAGATTTCTAAACTGATCAGGATCGTTATCTTTGTCTTATGCATAATAATGTTCACCGCTCTGTCCAGCAAATTAATAATAAACTTTATTTTATATAGCGTTTTAAACGAATAAGTAATTAGATTGCTCACAAACCTAATCACTTGCTTTTTCTTTTTATTTAGGCTCAGATTTCAACTATAGATCGTATTATTAATAACCATAATAACAACCAACCAACAAAAACAACCATATAAACATAATACCAACCAAAAACATAGATAACGACCACAATACAAAATCAAATATATCAAACCATTATACTCTCGCAAATTCCTCCAATTATCATAATCCCGCCCCTTATGCAAAACCAAACCCTCCTCCCATCCCAGTTTCTCCTCTTTATCATAAACAAAATCCACTTCAATTTTCAACATAAAGCCTTACTGCTTGCTGGGTTTTTGAGGGGGGGTGTCTTTCGCTGGAAATCTCGCCTGCTTCTACTTTACGAGTACAACCCCCTCTCTGCAGGAGTGCTGGCTGTGACGAATTAAACCGGTTTCACAAGTATTGTAGGAAGTACAGTGTTAACTGGTAGATGGGCACCTCAATTAAGTCGCTTTAACATGCTAATGCATTGGTGTAACAGTCCGGGAGTGGCAAGCTTCTAATGTCAACTCGACTCGATTGGAAGACAATGAACGTATTTTAGCCCTAAATGAATTAATAGCAAACATGGTTTACATAAAATACATTTTTCCAAGAAAGTTTATAATAATGCGATCTATAGTTGAAATCTGAGCCTAAATATAAAGGAAAAGCATTTTCAGAGAGCAATCACGCTGTGTTTATGTAGAAAAAGCGATTAGGTTTATGAGCAATCTAATTACCTATTCGCCTAAAACGCTATATAAAATAAAGTTTATTTAGAGATGAATGATCAGTGTCGCAGTTTAAATAATTTTCGTAGGAGGGCTTGGACAGATTCCAAGTGCATTTTTGCAATTAAAAAGACTTAAATTCGATCATGTTGTGACATTTAGAAATATAAATTTGTTTGGTGCGAGTGAGGTTTTATTTAATCTCTGACCAAGGGAAACGTTTCATTTTTTCAAAGAAATGTTTGTTAAAAAATAAAGTGATACACCAATGCATTAGCATGTTAAAGCGACTTAATTGAGGTGCCCAGCTACCAGTTAACACTGTACCTACAATACTTGTGAAACCGGTTTAATTCGTCACAGCCAGCACTCCTGCAGAGAGGGGGTTGTACTCGTAAAGTAGAAGCAGGCGAGATTTCCAGCGAAAGACACCCCCCCTCAAAAACCCAGCAAGCAGTAAGGCTTTATGTTGAAAATTGAAGTGGATTTTGTTTATGATAAAGAGGATAAACTGGGATGGGAGGAGGGTTTGGTTTTGCATAAGGGGCGGGATTATGATAATTGTAGGAATTGCGAGAGTATATTGGTTTGATATATTTGATTTTGTATTGTGGTCGTTATCTATGTTTTTGGTTGGTATTATGTTTATATGGTTGTTTTTGTTGGTTGGTTGTTATTATGGTTATTAATAATACGATCTATAGTTGAAATCTGAGCCTAAATAAAAAGAAAAAGCAAGTGATTAGGTTTATGAGCAATCTAATTACTTATTCGTTTAAAACGCTATATAAAATAAAGTTTATTATTAATTTGCTGGACAGAGCGGTGAACATTATTATGCATAAGACAAAGATAACGATCCTGATCAGTTTAGAAATCTGTGTACGCTGTAAGGTTTTTACTTCTTAAACTTTTAAAATACACGTTTCGAATAGAAGAGCTGTTTACAAAAGTTTTTCTCACAAGTGTATGTGAGAGAAAAGCAGGGACGCTCACTGAGGAAGGTGGGGTTGTAGCTTTGCAAATGGCAAGGACATTTGTACACTCATAATGGGACAGGAGCACCCTAGAGAGAACTCAAAACCACAATCCCTGGCTTAGAAGGCCAGTGCCTTATCCATTAGGCCACTGAAGCACACTGGCTGGGGTCGATCACGCTGATGAAAAGACAGTTTATTTTTTTTTGCTATTTTACAGCGATCTGCGAAATTAGGGAAGCTAGGCAGCAGAAGGACCGGCATCCAATCACGGTGGTACACACACACACACGCTCTCACTCATCTGAGCTACAGGGTAACCAAGATGATCTCAGATGCGCCGAGCTGCTACGGAGCATATTGAACTGATCGATGGTGAATTGTCTCTCAGACAGGCTTTTCACCTCTGAGCTCCCTGACTGACAGTGATCAGCTAGGTAGTGAAACAGTCAGCTGCTTCTAAGCCTTAAACAGCTGCATCTGAGCGCTTCCACAGAGAGATGATTTGAAAGCCGAACATCGTCCATTGGGGACACCTTACCATCACTAGTTTAAGAGACTCTTAAGGTCTTGTAGAGGTGCCTGTCTAATAGCATGCGCTTTGCAAAGTATAGGTGTTTAGGCTGAGGTGGAATGCCTGTTAACAAAGTCTTTTTCTAAAGGGGCCTCGCACTCTTTTCCAAGCGGAGGACCCCATCCCCCATAGAGCGTCGCGATGTAGTCATGTCCTAGGACATCACCTGTTAGTCTCCATTTGTCTGTCACCAACACTTCAGGTTGTGGGGTCACAACCGCACCCTGGAACAGAGGAGCCATTGGCGTTCTCGCTGTACAGACTGCTCTGAAGGTGGGGCGCTTGAATCTCGCTGTTTGAGACCGTCTGAAACTGACCCAAGCCTTTCCCTTGAATTAAATGTAAATAAGAAATTAACCCCAGATGCACATGGAATCAATCACGTGTTTCCTTTGAGCCGTTTCAAAGACTACTCAAGAGTTTACCTTGCACAGATGCGCAAAGATTAATGATGGGGGTGCACGCTTCAAGGCGCCTTACAACTGTAGGGACTGATTAGAGACTATTCGTTGCGTGTGTTCGTTTCCATATATGCCCCGTGTTGCAATGGTAGGATGAAGTCAAATACTGCTTGGACATGTAACAGCATTCTATTCAACTGTAGGACTTGAGGGTTTTTTGTGCTTTGTTCTGTTTTCGTTTGTTCTGTTTTCGTTGACATCGCATTCATAAGAGCGTAAAAAAAAGGCAATTCCAGCATCTAACACTAATAAAAGGCTATTCCAACTGCAGTACTGCGCAGCTTCTAAATTCCTTGCACACAATTCTCTGTTATTATTACGTCCTTCATTTTGTCTAACAAAGTTCCCTTTTCCTGACCGGACGGGGAGACTTTATCATTCCAACTTGAAGCCAGCATTAAGTCCTGCGAGGCACGTTTGTCAAAGTTTTTTTTGTTGTTGTTGTTAAACAGAAAGCGACTTTGAAAAAGGTTTCCGCCACCGCCCAGCACTCTATGTTAGACTGTATCAAGAATGCAGTGGCGGCAGCTATGGCGTACTCTGCAGGCGTGGCTGAGTGGTTAGGACGACAGGCTAGAAGGCTGTTGGGGTCTCCCCACAAAGCTTCAGGTCTTGCTGACTATGGTGTCGTCGTGTGCCTGCACAACAAAGGAAAAGCACCTGTTTTGCTTTTTCTGCTACTTTTAAAACACTAAATCACTTGGACCTGCTACCTTAGGCATATATTATTCTGTGTCCACCAATGACATTTCGCACCTGGGAGCAGATAATGACTCTCTATGCGTTTGCATGTCTTGTGCCCTACTCCTAGCTTTTGAAAACCCAATTAATAAAGCTGAAAGAACCGACTCCATAGGTCTTCCTAGTGCACGAGGACGAGCAGTGGCGATAGCAGAGGAGGAGTGAGAATGGCGCAGATGGAAACTCATTTTTACGCGCTCCTCTGGAAGGAATGCAAATAAAAGCCGAAACCCGAAAACAGTAGTGGCCGTAAGAGGAAATACCTCCGAGCGGCACGCCAGTGCTCCTCGTTAGTATAGTGGTGAGTATTCCTGCCTGTCATGTGAGAGAACGGTGTTTGATTCCATGACGGCGAGACGACGTACCTTTTGTCCAATCAGATTCCAAAGTGTGGGATCTTACGTAATTTCCCTTCTCCGTCATTTTCTGAGCCCTATTCCAAAGGGGCATCCTGTCCACTCCTCAATGCTTTTCGAAAACATTCCTGTGTGTTTGATTAGTGTTGATTTGTTTCAAAAAAGCTCAGAAAAAGGAAGACCAACTAGCTCGTTATCAGGAGTGGGATTTGAACCCACATCTGCAGGGGAGACTACTACCTAAACACAGCACCTTGGACCGCTCAGCCATCCTGACGTGTGCCACTAGCCCCAACCGATCTGATAAACCACCGCGATCCCACTCTGTTCTTCGATCATTGCACTGTTATTAAAGTTACATGGAGCGACATCAGTACTGAAATCTTTGAAAAATCTGTCGGCTTTCATGACCCGTTTTCTTTGTGGAGTGAATGTTGCACACTTGCGAGAAAACGTTTGTGAACCCTTTGGAATGATCTGGATTTCTACATGAATGGCTCCTAAAATGTGATCTGATCTTCATCTGAGGCATAATAATCAATAAAGACAGTCTTATTTAACAAACAACACACACGACATTTTACACTGTCAATTCAATTCAATTCAATGTATTTCTATATAGTGCCTTTCACAACAAGGATGTCCCAAGGCAGTGGCTATAAAAAGGGGAAGCACATGGGGTAGTGTGGCTTAGTTGGTTAAAATGCCTGTTTAGTAAATAGGAGCTCCTGGGTCCGAATCCCACCAGTGGCTGTTTTTTTCTGTCTTCTCGAGCAGAACTGGTCATTATGGACAATCGCCTACGGCTAGCCTTAATTAAATGCAAGTATTCATTTCCTGTCTTAAGCGACTTGTTTTTCTTAAAATGGATGCAACTTGCAAAAGATGAAATACAAATCTTGCTAATCAGCACTCGTGGCTGGCAAACAAAGTCAGCAATGTTTTTTCATTAACCTTAACCTTGCAAATGGAGAAGAGTTAAACGATTGAGTCCATGCAGCTTAATCGGTCCGCACATCGGGTTCTTAACTGAAAGGGTGGTAATTTTTTTTTCTTTGAAATCAAAATGATTCAGAATATCAGTGCAAAGGACAAAGTCTTGGTTTGGTTTAAAGATATATGGTTTTAAAACAGACAAAATGTAGAAAACAGGTGTTTCTCACTTTTGGAAAAAAATGGACCGGGGGTAATATTGTGCTAGTAGCAGTGCTGAGCTCACTGTGTTACAGTCCAGCAGTGTAACACCAGAGCCAGTGGCGCAATGGTTAATGTGTTTGACTATGGATTAGGAGGTTATAGGTTTGACTCCTGCCTGGCTCCTGTTGCTTTTAAACGCATCAGGCTACACACTACGTAGCCTGTTCTACTTACTGTATTGTAATCGTATCCAGTAAGAGATTTCCTTCATGTAAATAAACTGCACCTGACAGCTTTAGAAAAACACCTGAGCTCAGTACGGTGCTGAGAGCTCAGCGTTGCTGTCGTTCTAATTAGCACACACTGCATCAGCTATGAACCCGAACTTTTCAATTATTCCGATCAGTAAATCAACAAGTACAGATGCAGCCATTCAAAACAAGCAGGCAATACCGCATTATTTTGTGGTGCTCTTGACGCAGTCTACCGCGAGTTACCGTAAAATCTCGTATAGTACCTCATAATACCATGTGGTACCGCAAGTAAAATAATAGTATCAGGAATTTCCGCAAGGTGGAGATAATAAAGCTCAACCTCTCATGTTTGAGCTGTCGCCATTAAAGTCTTTAACGAAGATATTACTAATAGTATTAATAATGAATGACCTTGGACAACCTATTAAACCTATTACTTGATTCTTATGGATGCCCGGTTCCGCCGGGGATTAAAAAAAAAACCCATGGAATCGCATATCTAAGGAAATAGCAGTATAACCTTATTCATGAACAAACAGTGGCATGTTACATTATTAATTTGGGTGTTTCCTCTTGCCAGAAAGCTCTAAATTGCATTTTGAGTGCGGTTTTTGACTTTTTTTAAATTACAACCCATAAATAAAGCTGATACCGTTTAGACTTTTAATTATTTAAAACTGTATTACAGCAGCACAATGCACAATGCAACGTAAATCGCTATCTTCGTCTTCTGTGTAATATTGTTCACCTCTCTGTCCAGCAAATTAACAATAGTAATAATAATGAACTTTATTGTATATGGCGCCTTTAAGGCGGCTCCTCAAAGCGCTTTACAGGATAAAAACAATAACAACAATACTGTTAGGCTGGGCAAACGATTTTTATTTTTTTTTAAAAAGAAATACAAAATGAGATATAATGATGTGTTCCGGCTTAGACATTAACGAAGAGCATAACGAAGGTCATAAAGGTCATAAACGATATTAATTTTGGAACATCAACATATTATGTAAACTGTATGTTGCTGTTATTGGTATTTTAAAGAAAAAATACTGTAAAATCTTGGGTTCGGCACAACGTTTCAGGCATTCATGTGAAGGACAACAGAGCTTTCATTGGCCGATTATCAAACTTTATTGATAAAACAAAAACAAAAACTATCCGACCAAGCCAGAAGAAGACAAAAAGAATAACGGAAACAGCGCGAGCCTACATTCTCACCTCAGCCGTCCACACCACACTTTTCCCTGGGTCAGAGATTAAATAAAACTTCACTCGTACCAAACAAATTACCACACACTGAACACTGAACATGTTAACCCAAATATGTCTCACAATACTTTTATGGTACATTACTTTGCTAAAATGTATTTAAAAATAAAAACGATTACAAATGCCAGCATAGTTTTTTACTTTGTCAGCACCCAGACAAACACAAATGCGTTATTAATTTAATGCTTTTATTCATTCTTAATCGAACTCACAAGTTGCCATCTGCTGTTGAAGCTCTGTGAGACTAGACTCACACATGGCTAGACTTGACTATTTAACCATGAGATTATTTATGTTTATTAATCTTCCTTGTTATGCACTGAGAATGATAAGCACCCCAAACACGAGAGCGGCGTAGCGGTCGGCTCTGGCTTTCCCATCTATACTGATGCACTGCAAGTACAACCCCCCTCTCTGCGGGAGTGCTGGCTGTGACGAATTAAACCGGTTTCACAGGTATTCACAGCGAAAGACATGTCCCCCCCCTCCAAAGCCCAGTAAGTACAGTTACTTTTTGACAGAGGGCAAAAAACTCTCTCTCTCTCTCTCACTTGCCCTCCCCCCTGTGTATTGTCTGTTTAGGGCAAGCGAGAGAGAGAGAGAGGGGGTGGGCAAGATAATGTAAATCAAAACCTGTTTTTCTAGCTTTTAAAGTCGTGCAATGTGTAAGCAGGAACACATCATTATATCTAACATATGAAAAATACATAATATAGCTCCCAAACAAACGCAAACGTGTTTTTAATAAAATGATTTTATTCACTCATAATCTGACAATTTCAGGAAGACTAAGGAAGGACTAAGGAAATTGTCATCTGTTGTTGAAGCTCTGTGAGCTCGGTGACTTTGAGACCACTTGTTATCCCAAGTTGTTTGAATCGCCACAATTCAAATAGAGAAAAAAGAGCTGACTGAAAAGATTTAAGATGTGGCTGTCAATGTTGGGTTAAAGAAAACACGTTGCCCGACGTTAGTTGCATTGCTTGAAAAATAATTTTATTTCGAGAACCTGGATAAGTAATTCAAGTGTTTTTTTAACTTCCTGAAAAACAAGTAATAATTTAACAATATGTGCAAAAGTTTAATGATATGTCGCTGTTGTGAATGTCTGTGGAGTGTATCTTATTTGCCTGTCCTGGCTGTGCTCTCTCGCTCGCCCTCCCCTCTCTCTCTCAATTCAATTCAATTCAAGGTGCTTTATTAGCATGGCAGATGGGTACAATCAGTGTTGGGTATTTACTTTGTAATCTGTGGTTCTTTTAACTGTTTTTACATCTACTGTATTGCTTTGAGATCCCACTTTTAAAGGTGATATGTAAAATAAAGTTTTTTTTTATTATTGTTATAGAGAAACACGATCAGATTTTCCCTGGTTCAGAAAAAAAGATCTAAAGTATACTAGTTTGTCACTCTTCTCATTCCCTCTTTGCTAAATGGCTTTTCATACTAATCTGATCAATCTAACTGCCTGTTTTCTGTGCTTTCTCTATCCTTTAAAATAAACTATTATTCCACAATGCAGGATATTACATGACCAGTATCACAGGCCAGTTCACAGGTTTGCATGCAAAATTTAATTTTGAAAGCCACTGAGACATCAGGTACTGCTGTTGTATTTATGAAAAAGAAACAAAACAAAAAGTATACTAATAACTGTGCCATCCTACTCCTTAGTTAATACAATTGATTATTTATAAACAGTTAACATTGTTAGCAAAATATTTTGAATTATATTTTACCCTGTTTTTTCTTTGGTTTTGTATTTAACTTATTATATGATAGTCAGATTTAATGTATATTTGAACAATGAAAATATATTTTTACAAGATGCGGGGGAAAGTGCAACAACTTATTACAGTGCTAAATTCAATATTATTGATTACTAATAGTTTATGCTAACACCTAACTTTCTTAATTAGATGTATTTAAAACAGTGAACTACTGTAAGTGTAACATAACATTCAGAAATACAATCGAAAATAGTTTTGTGGTGTTTGTATAGATGAAACGTTTCTAAAATGTATAACGTAACAAAATTAATGACGATAAAAATCTGCGGAATTCACAGACGCCAGTGGAACAAACAATTCTCCCAGATATCCAACTGTTGCCCATCACTCAAGAGAAGGAGGGGGGGTTGTACTTGCAGTGAATCGGTATAGATGGGAAAGTCAGAGCCGACCGCTACGTTGCCCTCGTGTTTGGGGTGCTTATCATTCTGTGCATAACAAGGAAGATTAATACACTGTAAGAGGACCAGAGGGAGGGTCATCCAGGACAGGTATTTTAGGAACGATCTGCTCACTGTACTTGACTAAGACCTGACCAAGATGGCCGCTAAGAGAAACCAGCTGACCCGCAGATGGAAAGGGCTCAGGCTGAAAGACAACGAGACGCAGGTGGGTCTCATCAGGAAACAAAATATATATGCCCCGGAAACAGTGAACCGGCACGGAAGCCAGTAGGTGAATGCGTGTTGGAGAAGATAGGGGAGTTTGGTTGGAGTGAATAAAGATTTAAGGACAACGGATTTTCGGAATAAATAAAGGATAACGGTATACTGCTTGTGATTTGGACTCGACGCGGATTTGTTGGATTTTACGAACTTTTGGAACACGGACTGAACAAGGACAGAGAAAACGGATTGCGGACTGGTTTGGAAGACAGACGAAAGAAAGAAAAGGAAGAAACCTCGCGAAAATAAAAGAAGAGTTTGTGGTGTGAGTACTTTCGTACTTATTACATTTATCTATTTCCCCGGAGACGCCACAAAACATAAACATAATCTCATGGTTAAATAGTCAAGTCTAGCCATGTGTGAGTCTAGTCTCACAGAGGTTCAACAACAGATGACAACTTGTGAGTTAGATTAAGAATGAATAAAAGCATTTCATTAATAACGCATTTGCGTTTGCGGTTGTCTGGGTGCTGACAAAGTAAAAAACAATTACTTTTTGACAATGAAGAACTGTGTGTGTGTGTCTCTCTCTCTGCTGGCGTTTGTAATAGTTTTTATTTTTAAATACATTTTAGCAAAGTAATGTACCATAAAAGTATTGTGAGACATATTTGGGTTAACATGTTCAGTGTTCAGTGTGTGGTAATTTGTTTGGTGCGAGTGAAGTTTTATTTAATCTCTGACCTAGGGAAAAGTTTTATTTTTTCAAAGAAATGTTTGTTAAAAAAAAAAAGTCATGGCTGCGGCTGGATTTGAACACACAACGTGCGATGAAGTCAGGAACCTAACCCACAGCGCCACTGGCAAGGTCACATGAGGAGTTTTGAAAAAGCCCTACAGAAACAGTATCAACAGACATTGTACAGCGTGTACTATTCTTGTGTTGTGGTACATGAATATAATTATATCGTTATTAATTTCTTTAGATACGCGATTCCATATTACAGATGCAGCCATTCAAAATGCACGGTACAAACCCGCGGTACAGTAAACTACCCACAAGCCACCGCAGGGCACCGCGGTAAGTGATTGGCTGGCCAAAATGACTGACAGGGGCCCTCGTGGTGCATTTGGTTGGTAGTGAAAAGATTTAATAATTTAATCTCTTTACTGTGCACATTGTAATCCGCTTAGTATTGAATATTGATATGGAATTTTACCACTAAAGGGAAATTTTAGTAGCTGAGCATAAAAAGAAGAGGAGCATAACGCATCTGAAGGTCATAAACGATATTAATTTAGGAACATAAACATTACTATATGTACGTAAACTGTACTGTGTATGGCTGGTCTTGGTAGTTTAAAGAAAAAATACACACCAGTCTTCCATTTCTCCATAAACATTTTAAGCATGAAAGTGTTATGAAATGGTACCCAAATATGCTATTGATGTATAGAATGAATTTTAATTTAAAATTATTTAAAAATTATTTAACACGAAAATTAAGCTGTTTACATCTTCCGCCTGAGAACAGTCACCCGTTGCTAATCAACGCAGAAACACAGCCACTAACTAGCAAAGAGAGGACATTAGCTAGCCAATATGATAAAGAAATAAATGATTATTTTGTTTATTTCTTTTGCACTTTTATTTGAACATTTCCATCGATTGTACAAGCACTTGAAAACTGTCCAATCCCTAGTTCATCAGGCATTTTCTTTTACGCTGCGGGCATTCTCCCAGTCTGGTGCCGGTCTGTGTCTTCTAGGATATAATGCCAGCGATTTTTTTGTTAAATTTGGGTTTCCAATAACGCCGCAGCAAACTCTTGTTTTTATGTCCACTATAACAGACAATCTCCTTTGCTTTTAACCGAGCGTTTAATAATTTCCTAAAATGAAAATGATTTACTTTATTTCCCTCACCGGATCAATAAAATTATCTATCATCTATCTACTTAAACTTTGGGACAGAATTCTGGGTTCTCCCTATACCAGAGATTATGGTAGGGCTTCAGAATGGTGATTGGCTGACACCATCTGACACCCCTCTGATTGGAGAAAAAAGACGTGCTGGTTTGCTATACATACTGTACCAGGAAGAGGATTTCTTTCTATTCGAATCGTGTATTTTAAAAGTTTAATTAAGAAGTAAAAACCTTACAGCGTACACAGATTTCTAAACTGATCAGGAGGAAGAAAAATCACCGTGTTTCGTCCATAAAAAGTGGTTATTAACTATCGAAACCTGTTTTATTTATTTTAATTTTATTTAGATTAAGAGTTCCCGTCACCCCCATTCCCATTTAAATCACAAACCCGTGTTTAATTAAATGTCTTTTAACGTAAATCGTTATCTTTGTCTTATGCATAATTATGTTCACCACTCTGTCCAGCAAATTAATAATAAACTTTATTTTATATAGCGTTTTAAACGAATAAGTATTTAGATCGCTCATAAACCTAATCACTTATTCTACATAAACACAGCGTAATTGCTCTCTGAAAATGCCTTTTCTTTTTATTTAGGCTCAGATTTCAACTATAGATCGTATTATTAATAACGATAATAACGACCAACCAACAAAAACAACCATATAAACATAATACCAACAAAAAACATAGATAACAACCACAATACAAAATCAAATATATCAAACCATTAAACTCTCTCAAATTCCTCCAATTATCATAACCCCGCCCCTTATGCAAAACCAAACCCTCCTCCCATCCCAGTTTATCCTCTTTATCATAAACAAAATCCACCTTAATTTTCAACATAAAGCATTACACAAAATCAATACCTCAACACTCCATACTCAACAACGATAATTCACAAACAGCCAGAACATGTAACTCCACATTCCCAAATAGACCTCATTTCCCCGCCCCTTATGCAAAACCAATATCCCTCCCCTGTTCTCTCTCTCCGCTGGCGTTTGTAATCGTTTTTATTTTTAAATAAATTTTAGCAAAGTCATGTATTTTAAAAATCTTAAGATTTCTATATTTATGTCTTTATTTAGTGGTTTCATTAGTGACAAAGGCTAAACTTTCTTGGAAAAATGTCTTTTATGTAAACCATGTTTGCTATTAATTCATTTAGGGCTAGAATATGTTCATTGTCTTTCAATGAAAGAAATGTTCCTTTCGCGGTAGTTGGGAGACATTAGAAGCTTGCTATGCCCGGACTGTTACACCAACGTATTAGCATGTTAAAGCGATTTCATTGAGGAGCCTAGCTTTCTTAACTAGTAAGTACTGTACTTACTGGGTTTTTGAGGGGGGGAGGTGTCTTTCGCTGGAAATCTCGCCCCCTTCTACTTTGAAAATACCTGTGAAACCGGTTTAATGCGTCACAGCCAGCACTCCCGCAGAGAGGGGGGTTGTACTTGCAGTGTATCGGTATACAGTAGATGGGAAAGCCAGAGCCGACCGCTACGCCACCCACGTGTTATGCTCTTCGTTAATGTCTAAGCCGGAACACATCATTATATCTCATTTTGTATTTCTTAAAAAAAAATCGTTTGCCCAGCCTAACAGTATTGTTGTTATTGTTTTTAACCTGTAAAGCGCTTTGAGGAGCCACCTTTAAAGGCGCCATATACAATAAAGTTCATTATTATTACTATTGTTAATTTGCTGGACAGAGAGGTGAACATTATTACACAGAAGACAAAGATAGCGATTTACGTTGCATTGTGCATTGTGCTGCTGTAATACAGTTTTAAATAATTAAAAGTCTAAACAGTATCAGCTTTATTTATGGGTTTTAAATAAAGGCGATTTAAGCGCAATTTAAATCAATATAAATGTTTATATTGTAACGCATAGGTGACTATTCATTGTTATTAAAATGACTTAAATTCGATCATGTTGTGATATTTAGAAATATACATTTGTTTGGTGCGAGTGAAGTTTTATTTAATTTCTTATGGAAGCCAGTTTCCGCCAGGGAGTAAAAAAAAAACACACTGTGGTATTCTCTCCGATGCAGTGCAGTTAAAAACATATCTCTGATGCTGTTCCTAAATGAATATCGTTTATGACCATCAGACGCTTTATGCTCCTTTTCTTTTTTCCAGTGGATTGAACAGGGAGAGGCATTTCATGATGTACTTTTCACTGATGAATAAACAGTGGCTCTGGAACAGTTTTCAACCATGTCTTTTTATAAAAAGGGAAGATATGTGAACAAGCAAAACCCAAAACAAACATGTATGCCATACGGCGTACGCGTTACTGAAGCTAAAAGTTTACCCTTTGTGACTAATGTAACCACTAAATAACGACATATAGAAATCCCTACGTTACAGACTGTATTTGGCTGGTATTGGTAGTTTAAAGAAAACATACACACCAGTATTCCACTTTCTCCCTAAACATTTTAAGCATCAGAGTCTTACATGTGGTTATTTCGGAAACGTTTGTACGTGCTCCTTCTGACCATGTTACTGTTTACTGTTACTGACCATATTAAGTTTAAGTGCCTGTGGGCACTTTTCCTGTCCGTGGGGGGGGTGGACCGTCTTTCATTAGAAGGTTAGTCTGTTCTACTCTGAGAATGTAGAGGGGGTGGAAAGTGCCCGCGGTCATTTAAAGTGAAGGCTGTGAAAACATTCACAATGTACTTTATACACAAAGCAAGTGTTCTCACAACTCTTGGAGGTTTCGTGAAAATGCTACAGGCGTGCCAAAATCGTTTTTTTAAATTCAAGGTGACTTTACCGCGGTTTTCATTTTCAGATTGTGAATCAAAAAAGGCATTTAATTAAACTAGTGATTGCGATTGTAATCAATTACTGTATTGATTGAAACACACATTCTGTACAGATACAGTACAGTCACATTCTCCTGTAGTCCAGTGGTGTAAAACGAATTAGCAGGTGATTGAGATAACAATGCACCGCCCACTGAGTGGAATGTTCTCATTTGTTCTCAAGTGTAAAAAGAGGTGATAATTCTTAATAATTCCGTGTCGCATTAACTAACCTCTTCAGTTTATTCCGCCAGACAGTACATGAATATAATTATATCATTATTAATTTGTTTAGATACGCAATTCCATATTATATTCCCTGTTAATCAAATTCTAAAAGTATGCATTTGTTAGATAACAAGCGAATTCACAGAAAAGGTTAAAAGACTATCACTTTTCACAAAGTATATAATCCTAATATGGTCAGAAGGAGCACGTAAAAACGTTTCCCAAATAACAACATGTAAGACTTTGATGCTTAAAATGTTTAGGGAGAAATGGAATACTGGTGTGTTTTTTTTCTTTAAACTACCAAGACCAGCAATATACAGTGCAGTTTACATACAGTAATATGTTTATGTTCCTAAATTAATATCGTTTATGAGCATGTGAAAGGCATGGTGAATCGGAGATTCTCAAGGATTACTTTGTATGATTGGAAACGAATGCGTGATCGGATCAACTAAATGCTGTGGTGTTACTTTTTGTCAATGAAAAAATAAACTCTTTTCGTTTACAAAGATGGTTACAAAGAATGTGGACCAGGGTAATATTTTGAGTTTACAGCTTGTCCAAGGTCATTCATTATTAATACTATTAGTAATATCTTCGGTAAAGACTTTGATGCATAAAATATTCCTGCATAATTAAAATATTTACGATAAAGGTGGTAGGTTGTGTACTTTTGTCCAAAAGAACAATCTTGCTTTTATAAAATATACCACCTTTTTAATGTTTATGATTAACATGCTGTAATACACTGTTTAAATTTAAAAATCTAAAGAGTATACAACTTAAATTCTTAATTGAATAAAGATTGTCCCTCAGCAGTGATTCGAAACTGACGTTTTCTGGTGACAGCTCAAATGCTGTACAGGAGAGGTTAACCTTTATTAGCTCCACCTGGCGGTTTTACAAGGTGATTCCGGATACTATTAACATAATCTAATTTGCATACGGTATGATGCGGTTTACTGTGACACGCCCACCGTGTTATACCGCAGCATACCCCACTTGTTTTGAATGGCTGCATCTGTATATTCCCTTTTAATTAAATTCTAAAAGTATGCTTGTTGCCTCCGGTATCACGTTAGTTAAAGTCTTCGATGCTTAAAATGTTTAGGGAGAAATGGAATACTGGTGTGTATTTTTTCTTTAAAGTACCGAGACCAGCCATATACTGTATGTTTATGTTCCAAAATTAATATCGTTCATGGCCTTCACACGCGTTACAGTATGCTCCTATTCTTTTTATGCTCAGCTACTAAGATTTCCCTTCAGTGGTAAAATTCCATATAAATATTCAATACTAAAACGGGCACAGTAAAGACATTTAAATCTTTCTACGACCGACCAACGCACCACAGGTGCCCCTGTCGGTCAACCAATCACGTACCGCGGTATATTGCGTCATCGCGCGTCACGATCCACGAGGCCGTAGCCAATTACCTCCGGTACGTGTCAGTGCCGCGCACTTTGAATGGCTGCATCTGTAGTCCACATGAAAGGTAGAAATATTCTCTTGTCTGTCTCTTGTTTGTATGTAACTGAATGTCCCTGCCAATGTACTGTTAGTTTTAATTTAAGAACGGCATTTGTGTTAAAATATGCCAGATAAGTTTATGTAACTGCTCATGCGACACTCAGTTGTAATTAGTCAAAAAATAAACTCGAAGAACAGCTGCGGGTTTGAATCTGAACATGTATCGGATTGCAGCGCCTTTTACTTCCATTGACAAATGATAGAGATTCGAAGAGAGATCCTTCAGACCAGCAAGCAAACCCATGGCTATTTCGGTTTTCTATCTAGGCAACGTTGGTATCTGCAATAGCATAAATGAAAGCGTTATGCAATTTCTGCGGCTACATTTGTTGCACTTCATGCGCAGTGAGAGTGTTTCTCACACCAAATAAAAAGTCAACAAGTAGCGATCAGGCCTTCTCCTCAGTTAATACACTGAAACCCTTTGATGTTAACAGTTCTTTACAGGCGTGCTTTACAAGAACCTATCGTTTCGGTTGTTTCAGCTTTATTAGGTTTTCAAAGGCATAAGTAGAACACCGGTCGTGCGAACACAAAACGTGTTGTTATCTGAAGAATTGATTTCCATGGCAGAGGGTCCAAGCGATTTAGCGTTTTTATAGTACCAGAAAAAGGGGAAGCGGCACTTTGCCTTTGCCGCGCAGGCATACGGTGACGTACGGCAGACGCCGTAGTCGGCAGGATTCAAAACTGCGCGGGGAGTCCCCAACAGATTTTTAGTCTATCGCCTTAACCACTCGGCTACGACTACAGCAAGCTCTGCTACCGCTGCATTCCTCCTACAATCTAACATGGAGTGCGAGGTGGCTGCGGAAACCTTTTCAAAGTCGCTCTCCGTTCAAAAAAAAATCTTTGACAAAATACATGCCGGCAGACAGATACGCCTCAGAGGGTTTAAGGGCAGCTTCACGTTCGAATGATCAAGTCTCCCCGTCCGGATGTCAAAATGCAACTTTGGCAGACAGAAAAAACATCAACAAATGAGAAATGTGGACAAGGATTTTACAAGCTGCACCACACTGCACTTTGAAAAGCATTTACATTAGTGTTAGACGCGGGAATTGCCTTTGATTTACGTGCTTACGAAAGACCTCAGCTCCTGCAGTTGAATATAATGCCGTTACGTGTCGAAGCAGTATTTTATGTCATCCTACCACTGCAACACGGGGCATATATGGAAATGAGCACACACTACGAATCGTCTCAATCACTACCTAGATTAATCACCCTAGATTAGTCTAATCACCCCCATCATTAATCGTTGCGCGTTTATGAAAGGAAAGCTCTTGAGCAGTCTTTGAAACAGTTCGGATGAAACACTTGATTGCTTCCATGTGCATCTGGAATTGATTTCTTATTTTCATTTCACGCCGCCCAAAGCATTTCTAAAACAGGAGATTCGCATTTGGGAATGCGTCCTGCTGTACAAATAAAACTGGTCTACGGGTCTGAAACCTGCTCCACGGAAAACACTTTTGTTGCGCTTTTGATTGTACTGTATAACGTCTAGAGGAATCACAAACTATTTGAGAGGCCATCATTCCAGGGGGAACTGACAAAGTCTATCTCTAAACACCTAGCGCAGTCTCTCGAGAGACTGTCAAAAATTGCTTTCTCCGTTTGCGTTGCAAGTAAGTGAAAGAGCGGTCTTAACCCAGAGCCACTTGGGAGCAGTGGCACGTAAATACTGTTCAATTCAATTCAAGGTGCTTTATTAGCATGACCGATGGGTACAATCAGTGTTGCCAAAGCAAATAAAATAATAAAATTAACATAGAACAAAACATAAAATAAAATCTACAGACATATAACAGACATTTACAACAGAGACATGTCATAAAATATTGTAACGCTTACGGCCGACAGGTACTGTGTAAGAGCCGGCGTACCAGAGCAGGTGACGTCACCGCCCTTCCCTGTGATAGCAGGACCACAGCTACTGGGCTGTGGAGAGATCTCTCTTTAGCTCACGGGGCTAGGTCGCTGCAGAGAGACGCGGAAGTCCCGGGTTCGAGCCCCGGACAGTGTGGGGCCGACCTGATGCGGCAAGGGCGCCCGCCCGAGCCCCCGTTGCGTTACATTGGTGTCAGAAGCGGGATGGGATAGCCCTTCGCCGGGGACGGCGATTTAAGCGGGGGAGAGTGTAACGCTTACGGCCGACAGGTACTGTGTAAGAGCCGGCGTACCAGAGCAGGTGACGTCACCGCCCTTCCCTGTGATAGCAGGACCACAGCTACTGGGCTGTGGAGAGATCTCTCTTTAGCTCACGGGGCTAGGTCACTGCAGAGAGACGCGGAAGTCCCGGGTTCGAGCCTTCTCCCTCAGTGCCTTCACTGCCAGGTCAAAACTCCCAGATGAGCTGATGGTGAGACCGAGATATGTGTAGCTGGATGTATGCTCCAATGTGTTGCTGTTGAATGTGAATTTGTACCCGTTTCCCTGAGGTCTGGCTTTCTTCTGGAAAACCATAACTCTGGTCTTGTCCAGATTGACTGTCAGTGCCCAGGTCTGACAGTACTGCTTTAGCAGTGCCTGGTTCTGCTGCAGCCCCTGTTCTGTGGGCGACAGCAGGACCAGGTCATCTGCATAGAGCAGGAACATGGTTTCTGTGTCGTGTAGTGTGAGACCAGGAACTGCAGACTTTTCCAACATTCCTGCTAATTCGTTGATATAGATATTGAACAGTGTTGGGCTCAGGCTGCAGCCCTGTCTCACCCCACGGCATTGGGTGAAGAATTTGGTCCTTTTGTTTCCAATTTTCACTGCACATTTGCTCTCTGAATACATTGATTTAATTATGTCGTACACATTGCCTCCTATGCCACTTTGGAGTAGTTTATAAAACAATCTTTTATGCCAAATCGAGTCAAATGCTTTTTTGAAATCGACAAAGCAGGCAAAAAATTTTCCTTTGTGTTTTTGGTGGACGTGTTTGTCTATCAGTGTGTGTAGGGTGTAAATGTGATCAGATGTGCGGTGATCTGGTAAGAAGCCAATCTGAGTCTTGCTCAGGACATTGTGTTCGGTAAGGAAGGCCACTATTTGTGTATTTAGGATACTGCAGAATACCTTCCCCAGGTTACTGTTCACACAGATGCCCCGATAGTTGTTGGGATAGAGTATCTCCACTCTTATAGATGGGCGTGACCAGTCCTTGGTTCCAGGCCTCGGGGAAACATCCGGCTGTCATGATAAGATTGAGGAGTTTGAGCAGGGCTTGTTGCAACTTTGGGCTGCTGTGTCTCAGCATCTCATTTATGACTCCATCTTGGCCCCAGGCTTTGCGTGGTCTGAGGGCCTGGAGTTTGTCCAGTAGCTCCTGCTCAGTGATAGGGGAGTCTAAGGGGTTTTGGTTGTCTTTGATAGCCAATTCAAAAATTTCGAGTTTTTCATAAATGGTGTTTTGGTCTGATTGATTTGTATTTGGGAGCCTTTGATAGTGATTTTCAAAGTATGTTTGCCAGATTGTTCCATTTTGGATGGCCAATTCTTCTGGTTTTGATTTGTTTAAATTGTTCCACTTCTCCCAGAAACAGTTCTGATTTAGTGACTTCTCAATTTCTGCAAGTTGTTTGTTTATGTATGTGTTTCTTTTCTTTTTCAGCGTGTGTTTGTAAAGTTTTACCGTATCACAGTAGCTGAGGTGTAGTTTTGTGTTGTGTGGTTGTCTGTGTTTTTGATTTGAGAGTTTTCGTAGTGCATTTCTGATGTTTTTGCACTCCCTATCAAACCACTTTTCTTTTGCTTTTGTTTTTTGGTAGTTTTTTGATTTAGTTGTTTTAAGTTTAGATTTTGATGCCAGTTTGTGAAATAGGTGATTTAGTTTTTGTGTGGCCAAGTTTATGCCTAATTTGTTGGTTTGATACGGAGTGTTTAGGAATGTGAATTTCTTCATCGCCCAGTACAGTTTGGTATCTGTCTAGGCTGTTTGTGTCCCATCTGTACGCCTGGTTGAGGTCGTACAGCTGGCTGGGCTGTGTCAGTGTGTCTCTGTGCTGGTGTGCTCTCTTCATGTAGAGTGTGATCTGGCTATGGTCGGAGAGAGGAGTTTGTGGCCTGATAGTGAAGGCACTGATACAGGAGAGGTCCAGGTCGGTGATGGCGTAGTCCACCACACTGCTGCCCAGAGCTGAGCTGAAGGTGAACCTGCCTAGAGAGTCCCCTCTAGTGCTGCCTTTGATGATGTACAGGCACAGCCCTTGACAGCTGGAGCAGCTCGCGCCCGGTGCTGTTGACCGTGGAGTCATGGCTGCACCTGTGTGAGGTGACTGGTGTGTGGTACAGAGGGGATTGTCCGAATACATGAGTGTTTCCCTGTGTGTTAGTAAAGTCTGCCAGTGTGCCTGTTCGTGCATTGAGGTCACCACAGAGCAGCACGTTTCCCTGGCCCTGGAAATGACCGATCTCCGTGTGGAGACTGGGGAGAATTCCCTCACTGTAGTAAGGGGATTCTGAGGGTGGGATGTAGACAGCACACAGAAAAACCTCATTTTCTGTACATATGGTATTTCTTTTGATTTTAAGCCAAACTTGTGACTCTTCTCTCTTAACTAATTGTATGGAATGACTGAGCTCCACTCTGTACCACACAATGATCCCCCCAGAGTCTCTGCCCCAGGTGATTTTTTTTGACAAAGGGCACCATGATCTCCTTGTAGCCGGGGGGACAGTGGGTAGCCAAGTCTCCCCGACACCATGTCTCCTGTAGGATCATGATGTCTGTCTCCTTTACATTCTTGATAAAGTCAGGATCAGTGTTCTTCAGCCCAAATGCTGACGAGCCCAGACCCTAAATGTTCCATATACTTATCGTTAGAGATCTCATTGTTATCGTTTGAATTATCTTTGCAGTTTGTTTTTGCTTTCTGGAACTGTAACAAATTTGTGTCGGACATTTACATCATCAACAAAAACAGTATTGTTTGTCGCTGTGGGTGGTGGTAGTTTAGCTCATAAGCCGGGTGCAGATGAGGTTCAGGAGCTGCCAGATTTCTCCCAGCTCCAAACCGCTCGGGACTGCTGGTCTGGCCAGGGCTGCGGCGTAGCTGTGCAGGAGGGGCTCGGTCCAGCTCTGCTGTTGTGCTGGGTGGGGGTTTGTGGATTGGCCTGGTTCAGCTGCTGGTCTGGCTGAGGGGCGTGGGGTGAGGTGCTGGTTCTGGTCCCGTTCGGTCGTTGGTCTGGGTTGGAAGGCTGTAGGATGGGGCTGGTTCTGTTCTTTGTGGGTTGAGCTGGTCTGGGGTGGGGGTGTGGGTTTTGGGGTGTTCCTCTGGTAGTCCTGCTGTTTCTCTCTGGGGTGTTGTTTGGGTGTCTGCCCAGTGTAGTGTCTTTCAGAGTTTTTGTGAAGAGTCCGATGGTCTGTTTTTTGAGGTGTTTATGGTCATGTAGATGCTGTGATCCAAGGGTGGGGTGATGGGCCAGGTAGACGTTTGGGAGCAGGGCACAGCACTGTGAGATCTCAGCTTTGATTCTCTGGATGGTGTGGTGCTGCTCATCCTGTCTTGACAGCAGGGTGGAGATGACAATTGGGCGCGAGGGAACTCCTGTATGGCCCTCTCTGCCACTCTCCTAATGGACTGGGCCACCTGCTCCCTCCAGGTCCTCAGATCGTTGGTGCCGGTGTGGATGATGATGTGCCGTGGGGCTCCCAGGACAGACCTGGACAGCAGCTGCAGGGCCTTCTCCGTCGTCGGACACCAGAGCTTTGCTGTTTGTAGTCCTGGGAAGAGCCTGTGCTCATCGATGTACTTCCCGTTGCAGTCAATGAGAAGGGCTACTTCCGTGCATCTGCCTCTGGTGTCTGGTGTGCTGCCAGGCGGGGGGCTGCATGGGGGGTGCAGTGTGTGAGGTGGAGGTGTTGGGTGGGGCCGTCTCTGGGGCTGGGTGTGTGTGTGGGTCACCCTGAGTGTTTGGCAAGGTGGATGTGCTTTTGGGCAGTGATGTTGTGAGTGGATCTGGGATGCCGGGGGGTGCAGTGGGTATGGTGTTTGCTACGGTGGGGGTACTGGGTAAGTGGGAGTTGGTGGTGGGGGTTGTAAGGATGTCAGGTTGTGTGGGGGTCGGTGTGTCTTTGCGGGTTGGGGGTGGGTGTTGTGTGTTGTGTGTTCTGGGCCTCAGGGCTGTTCTGTTGCAGTCGGGGCTGCAGTGGGAAGTAGTGAGTTTCCTCAGCTGTTCTTTGAGGGTCTTGCTTGTCCTCTCCGCGAGCTGCACCTCCTCTCTCAGCTCTGCTACTTCTGACTGCAGCTTACTGTTGTCCTGCAGCAACTCTTCCATCTGTGCCCTGAGCTGTTTGTTGGAGGTTTTGCATTCGTTCCTGTGTTTGTTAACCTCGTCTCTTAGCTGTTGTGCTGTCTGCCCCTCTGTGAGTCTCCCCAGCATCAGTTCCTTGGACTCAGTGAAGTCCAGCTCCAGAGCAGAGAGTTTCTCTCTCAGGAGGCGCGCTGTGCTGTGGTCATAGGGGGGTTGGTGTGGGCCGTGTGTGTCTGGGTGGTGTGATTCAGTGTTGCCTAGGGCTACACTCTCGCTGATCTGTTCTGTAGCTGTGGCTGTGTTCATGGGCTCAGAGTCAGGTGGAGCTGAACTCTCCGGTGTGGTAGGCATCAGGCTACTGGGTCTCTCTCCTGTTTCTGGGGGAGGTTTCTCCAGGTCAGCCTGTGATTTCAGGTCGGTGAACTTTTCCTCAAATAGCTCCAGAGCAGCCTCACTGCCCTTTATCATCACTGTACCATTGTGGTAAGTGTTGACGGTCAGGACAGTGTCTTCTAGCTCGCTGTCACCCCCTATGGAGATTTGCCTGCCTTTGCTGATGCCCCTTCTCGTGGTGTTTGTATATGTCTTGCACACAGCTGTGTGCCAGGCATTTGGGTGCTCAGTAAAGAAGAGCACGTTTTAATGTGTTTTTCTCCTGCCTGGCAGTAGTCAGCGATAAGGGTCTCTGGATTTTCCTTCATCCATGTGTCTTTGTACTGTTTCCTGGTCTAAACGGTTTTCACGTCCTCAGGGTATTGGAGTACTGTGCTGAGAGGGCAGGGCTGGTCCAGTGGGGCTGTCTTCTGCTCTGTACTCATCTTGCTTCTTTTAAATACAATCGGCTCAGGTGAGAAGAGCAAAAAGACAGCCTGGCTAGGGCGTTTTGAATACAATCAGCCCCACTGTTGCTTGGGAACAGGTTCTTCAACTTTGGCCTTTTGAGTTTAATGGGCCCAAGTGGTATTTGGTTTAGTTTAAACTTTAAGGTAACTTTTTCTAAAGACTTTTTTTTTACTTTTATTTAGTAAATCAGTTCAATTTTAGAGGCCTCTTCAAATAAGGAGAAGAAAGATCAGGGCTTACCAGTTGTTTTTCGTGCTTATGGCTGAGTTCTTGGCTTCTCTTGATGCTGCTTGTATTTTCCCTTTCCTTCTTGTTTCCTTTGGTGTACTTTTTCTTTCTTTCTTGTCTTCTTATTCTATTTCCTTGTTTTAATTGTTCCTTTTTTTCTGTTTGTTCCTCTTCATTTCTTGAAGATTTTTCTCTTTGAAGTTTTTCCTCAGGTCGTTTATCTTCAGGTGTAGCTGTGTCTTATAGTTGGTCTTCAGATTTTCAGATGTTTGCTTTGTTGTTTTTCTTTCAATGATAAATTATTTCTTTACTTCTTTGGTTTTCTTTAGTTTGTGTTAGATGTTGCCTTATTCCTAGACTATTTGTTCAGTTACAGAAAACAATAAAATCTCAAAGAAATTAGGAGCTCATCTTCTGAGCTGCCTCTCTCTCTCTCAGTAAATACCGTTACTGTCACTGCTCGATACCGATGTTAGCCTACTATACCATCTTCAGCCACAGCTAGAAAATGTACTGCTCTAGTACCGGAGCAAAAGAAAGCAAGGCCAACTTTGAATGGGCACATGTGTCAGATGCTGAATGTGACAAGGATGGGATTCAAACCCATGCATGCAAAGCCCAATGGATTAGCAGTCCATTGCCTTTACCACTTGGCCACCTCGTCGAGAAAACTGGGCTATCCGTACATGTGTTGGCGTGCTCCAGATGATCTTTTTTTTTCCCTTGTACTCGAAGGGTCATTTTTCTGTTCCACATGCGCTTTCAACATTTTCTTTGGGAGATGTCAAGCCACCAAGCCACTGCTGTGCTTCAGTGGCCGGTGTGGAGTTCAGTGGCCCTGTTGTACACGGAAAGCACATTGAGCTCCTTGGACATGAAAAGTTCCAGAAAAAAGCCATTTGTCATCCTTTTTCTTGGTGTCGATGTTGCTTTTGTATGTAAAGGTGGCAACTTGCTCAGCGAGCAGGCGGAGCGCGCACCGAATGCAGATGTCTCAGAGCGGTGTGTCCAAGTGGTTGTAAAAGGACAGCACTCCAGGGGTGCTGTGGCTTAGTTGGTTAAAGCGCCTGCTTCGTAAACAGGAGATCCTGGGTCTGAATCCCAGCGGTGCCTTTTTGTTTTTCTGTCTTCTCGTACAGAACTGGTCATTATGGATAACCTCCTACGGCTAGACTTAATTAAATGCAAGTATTAATTTCCTGTCTTGAATGACTTTTTTTTAAATGGATGCAACTTGCAAAAGATGAAATACAAACCTTGCTACTCTGCGCTCGTGGCTGGCAAAAAAAAGTCAGCAATGTTTTCTCATTAACCTTAACCCTGCGAATGGAGAATAGTTAAATGACCAAGTCTATGCAGCTTAATTGGTTCGCACATCGGGCTCTTAGGGTGGTGAATCACGCTCACCCCAGTCCTTAATCTTTTAAAGAGGATAAAAAATTGAACCTAGCCGCCACATCTCATACATTCTGTTCAGTGATATAAAGGTAACATCTATCCTCGCTCCAGAGAAAATCACACGTTGAGGGCATTTTTTTTTTCACTTTACCATGAGTCGGGCTCGGCTGCACAGAGGCGAGAGCAGAGCAATGAGGTCACGGGGACAGGGTAGTCACACGTTGGCGGTTTAAACACGCGGAAGATCACTGAGGGATCTATATGGACCCTCCGTGCGCCATCAGTCCGCACTCTGGACTCTGAATCCTGCCATCCGAGTTTAGATCTTGGCTGAACCTGAGCTGCAGTTCCTTCTTAAAACGTAATCTGGTGAGCGTTTTATAGAATCGTTCTTGTATGGATTCAGAACTAGCAATACATCAGGAACGAACCGGTCTTCTTCCTGTCTAAAGAGTGTGACCTGCTTGGACCCGCAGTCGCTTTTCTCATGTGCACAAACTCTCACTAGTAAGCCAGAACTAACTAGCCGGTCTTCAGAGAGCCTACTACCAGAGCGTCGCAGCAGGAATCTCTCCCACTTCCCTCATGCCAAACCAGCACTGCCTGACACTAGGCCAGAGAATGCTGATTGGACACAGCAACAAGCCTGCCACTGTTTCTTTGTGTCCGCGGGAGATCTGAATCCACACAGATTGGATGAGTATTCAACATTCTGAGTTACAGCTCGAGAATTCAATTGTTACCTCAACCCCAGTTGATATCAGTTTAATTCCTATGAGTGATGTACTTGCTTTTGAGTATCTAGTGTAGAAGCTGAAATCAAAGCTCATTAACGAAATGGTATAAATGAATGGTATACTGAATGTATGTCCCTCTTGGTTTGTAACTCTTCGTGATCGAATATATACCTTTTGTATTCTGCTAACCCTCGCTATAAGATCTGTTATGTTTATATACACATTTTATGCCTTAATAAATGTATTGTCGTGTAATAGTATCCGTGTGTGTGTGTGTGTGTTATCCCGCAAGGTTGTTTTTCTAATAGCCATCAAAGAATCATTTTGTGACTTACTGCTACAATTAATAATTGTCCCTGTAATGCACAAAACCCCTACATTTATTGGTGCCTCACGAGAGGATGCCTACAAACTCAAACTCAGTGACTGACTACAGAAAGTGATAAATAGCACTAAAGTATCTGCCAACGTGCACTAGAACAGTCCAGAATGCTGGTTCTGCTGGCGATCCTCTCCTGGGTCCCTGCTCCGGACGTCCCTTCCCCCACCTCTCTGGGGAGACCAGACACCCGCAGTGCAGCTCTTCACCACTACCGTATTTTTTTATTTATTTTACCTTATACGGCATCCAAAGTTTCATCTAAATGCTCAGAATACCCCATTTCTGGTACCAAAATTAGTACACACCGTACTACAATGAATTTAAATGGGGATTTTTTAATTCTGGATCTGCATGAAATCATAAAAATGAGGGGTTGTATTATTTTCTGTTACAGAACTTAGATTGGATGCAGTATAACCTTTAACTCAAAAGCTTCACATAGATATACCTGGAGATATACACACACCAGGATGCACAAAGAGCTACTATAGCTCTTTGTTATTATATATACTATAATAACAAAGACAAAGCAAAAAATATGGTAGTGGCAATTTCCTCTTTGATCTCGCCTAATCCAAGATGCACAGAACATCAGTCTTATTTTAACATGCTCTTTGCATTCACATCATGCGTAGCCACAGACCACGCTCAACTGTACGATGTCCACTCCCACAATTACTGGCATGCTGATGTCACTCATACGTGCATGTCTTAAAGAGACAGCTACCAATTTCAGTGTCAGATTTCAAATATCCCCTCCATAACCACCTGGTTACACAGTCATCGCTCAGAATCCCCAGTAAGATTCTCCCCAATTCAGTTTTGCAGTGCTTTAGCTCTTTCAAAAGGTTGGGCTTTGCTAGTTGCATTCCTAGGTTCATCACAGCATTTGAAAATATTCACCAATGTGTTGGCTGGGAATCAAACCTGGGTCAACTGCTTGGAAGGCAGCTTTGCTCACCACTATACCACCAATGTACACACCCAGAAGCCATGCAGCACACCATCAGAGAATGCTCACGATATCGGAAGCTGTCTCTGGGACGTGCTGATTCCACATATTGTGAATAAATCATGATATTGTTAGTAACTGTAGCTAGACGTTCAAATGAGTTTCATGGCCAGATGGACTGTTTCCTTGAGTGGTATAGTATTGCAGTGAGACAGCACGATGCCTGCAAGACTATGTCACGCTAAACGCCACAGATTGTGATTGTCCATTCGTTTCAGTCGTCCTGCAGCTACAGGAAGAGAGACACAAACATGCTGCAATGCTTTCAGGACATTAGGATTTGTTTGTGCAACATCCGAGAAGAGTATTTGTGGCTTCAATGTGAACTGTACGTGCCTGCCCCCTTTCATCTGTAGTGCATGAATTCCTCCCGGCATGCACCAGGGTAAAGTTCGATAACGATTTTGGCATGCCAGTAGCGTTTTCACGAAACCTCCTAGGGTTACGAGAACACTTGCTTTGTGTATAAAGTACATTGTGACTGTTTTCACAGCCTTCACTTTGTCGTTTTTATGACATTTTTTTGACAACTCACTAATATTCTCTTGTCCATATCAACACAATGGAAACACAGAACGCCTTCAAACCAGATGCATTTTAAAGAAGACCCCCTTATTTCAGTATATTACCTGTAGTGCTATATTCAAAAAATCATTAAAAAATAAAGAAAAGTTTCACAACCCAAAACAAAGCTGGGAAAGGTCAGAGGACCGGCCTAGTATGTGAAACACTTAACTGCAGCAAAGTGGGTGTTGTGCTTAAAAAGAAATTGAGTCATGAAGAAGACCCCACTATCCCAGTGTATTTCATGTCTCATGGTGCCAATATAAAACAAAAAGTTTTCACAAGCCAAAGCAAGGCTTGGAAAGGTCAGAGGACCTGCTTAGTGTGTAAAACACTTACTTGCAGCATTGTGGGTGCTGTGGTTTGAATGCTATTGTCTTCTGAACAGCATTCCCCTATCCCAGTGCATAGTGCCACATTAAATAAAAGCACGAGAAAAAGAGATTCAGAACGCAAAGCTGTGTCAGCCTTCTGTGTAAAAAATCGGTTGGTACATCATGGGAGCTGTTTTTAATATGCTGCTGAGTAAAGAATATTTTTAATTTTCCTGCTGTCAGCAGTATTGTGTATATAGTTGACCCTTACCTGAATGAAAACAGGATACAAAGAAAGGGTTTCAGAAATCAAACAAAGCTTTGGTCCCATGCTTACAGTCTGGGGAATTGGAGACTGCACTGTTCTGCTTCCTATGGTGATATACAGGTTTTTCGCACAAAACCGTATTGAGCAGTCTTTCTCACATTGTGAACATGTGTATAGAGTGGTCCACCAGGTTCCAGTTAGTGCGTAATTATGCATCATTGAAAAATCGGAGGTTTAAAAAAAGATAATTGGCTCACTGATAGTTTGATGTAGAGAGTGTGAAAATTTTCATAAGTCATGGTCTTTAAAATGCATTTGGTTTGAAGGCGTTCTGAGTTTCCATTGCGAAGATATGGAGAAAAGAATATTCGTGCGTGGTCAAAAAAATGGCTTAAAAATGACATACAGATGGAGCCATTCAAAGTGCGCGGCACAGACACATACCGCGGGTAATTGGCTACGTCCTTGCAAATTGTGACACACGATGACGCGCAATACTGTGGTACGTGATTGGTAGACCGACAGGGGCACTCGTGGTGCATTGGTCAGTCGTAGAAAGAACAGTTATTTATGGGGGTGGGTGGGTCTTTCACAGAGGCTCAGGACAAATCCCCCGCCTGAAAGTCTACTGTGTGCATTCAGACAGTCACAGGTCAAGAGCCAGGCAGGAGGACAATGGACAGAAGAGCCAACGATTTAAAAATAAAAGAACGAATATGAAAAAGCCACCATCTTTTTCTTTTTGACATTTTCCGACTTTCATGCAAGCCAGGACAAAGTTGCTCGTAGCTACTTGTGGATTCAAATACTCTATCGAGTGCTTTGATGAGTTTTTGCAATTTGATTGTCGTCCTGTCAGCCTGTTTCTGTTTTTTTTTTCAATCTAGCGATGGAAAGCATGAGGGAAATGATGGAGCAATCAATAACCGCTCCGGAAAAATGGCCGAAAGAAATGGCCCGTCACTAAGGACATTTGTGAAGCAGAGGAGTGACGTCACCACAAAGGCGACATATTCTGCTGATCGTTTTGGTGAATAATGATTGAGGCGCGTTAAGAGAAAGGTAGCTGCGTCAGCATGCGTAGGCTGCAAAGGATCAAGCAAAGGTTTACTCCATGCTGAGAAGAGAAGAAAAGAAGCACAACGTTTCGGCTGTGGAGCCTTCTGCGCCATCTTCTTTAGCGGTGATGATGTTTACATTGGAAAAACTGAGACACACGTCCCCGGGTGGGCTTGAACCACCAACTGTTCGATTAACAGCCAAACGCGCTAACCGATTGCACCACAGAAACTGAGGGCCTTTTACACTCACTACATTTGCAGGTTTATGGTCAAGGAAAACAATCACTTCCGCTTCTTGCAGCCGGCAATATTTTCCACTGACAACCAAGAAATGGATTTCATCTTTCACAAGCTGTATGGATTTCTTCAAAAACAAGTTCTTCCAGAAAGGAAATGAATTCTTGCATTAAACTGAACCAAGCTGTACATGTTTGTCTGAAATGATACATTCAGCACAACAAGACACGGAGAGAGGCACCGCTGGTATTCAGACCCAGGATCACCTGCTTACCAGGCAGGCACTTTAAGCCACTAGGGAACAGCGCCAGCGGAGCACCGCACTTTTACAGACACTTGGACACATCTGCGTTCGGTGTGCACTTATCCTGCTCTCTGAGCCCCTTGCCTCCGTCCCATTTAATAGCAGAACTGACGCCAAGAGAAATGATGAGAAATGGCATTTTATCTGGCACTTTTCATGTCCAAGGAGCTCAATGCCCTTGACACCTCCCCAAGTCGACAGAGCTGTGCATTCTTTGGCGACACCGTTTTTTCTTTTCTTTTATTTCTATACTTATTGATAGAAAAAAAATGATATGTCATGTACAGTAAGGGAAATGTCTCTTTTCATGGGGAAAGCTAGCACCAGCAAATGTTGTGTTTAGAAGAAGTAATTGAACATGACACGTGACCTAATTTACCGGAACAAAAGCTCACCCAGCAAGCCCTGCTTTACTTCTACAGGAGAGAAGTAGAGTCTGCAAGATGAAACCCTCACGTCCCGCACTTGCATATGACGCTGTTACGTGCTGAAGCGGTATTGTACTACATCCTAGCACTGCAACCCGCGGCGTACAGTATATGGGATCAAGCACACGCCACGAATCGTCTCTAATCACTTCCTACAACTGTAAGGCACCTTGAAGTGTAACCCCTGTTGTAACAGAAAGAATAAGGTTCTTGTTCCCGAGATGAAGTAAAACAGATGAGTTTATTGCATGCAAGGAACAATAAAGCCGAAGTCTTGTTTCCCGCAAGAAACAACAAAACTGAAGTATTGTTGGATGTGCCGGTACAAACTTTTAGGTTATATAGTCCTTGCTTGCTGCTTCAGACGTCATTCGATATTATGGTAAGGGGGGGGGGGGTCATGGTATTTGGCCAGTTAAGAGGCCCTGGCCAAATGGTCAGTTTAAGATTATGCCCCCAGGGGGTTCCTTGCTCGCATCTGGAATCCTTATCAGTTAACCCCCTTTCCTGCCATAAACCTCTGTTGCTTAGAAGTCTAATTTTCAGGCAGAACTGACTTAAGTTATTAACCCTTTTAACATCTTGTCTCTTACTTCATTCCCCCCTTATAAAATATGGCATACGTCAGGACTGCCTATTTTTACACATACAATATCAGGGCAGATCTTTCCTTTTTAGATGTACAGGCATGCATTACCATGACATTGTGCGTTCCACGGTTACAACAAGATGTTATTGATCTTTTTGTACAAGTGATAGTTACAATTATACACATAAAACAATCCTAATCCTACAAATACATAAAGTCCTACCCCAGGACCCAAACGCAGACCTCAGCCGTGTGGAGATCTATCGTCAGGATCTTGGAACAGCAATATTGACCCAACTCCGATTATAATTTTTTGGCTGAATAGATATGCCAACACCTGGAATGTATTGATACCATATCCCCAGTAATACTCCTTAGGCCTAACAAGCACACTGTTGGTCTTAGGAAGCATCAGACACAGAAACGGTAACAACATCCTTCTTTCTGTTCACTCAGTCTCTGGTGCCGTGGGTCGGTGAAAGTGCGATGCGCGGATCCAGCGATCTCATCCTGTCACTCAGATGGCACAGTCAGTAGTTGGTGGCACTTGATATGGTCCCTCCCAGCAGGATTGCAACGTCTGGCAGGGTATCTCTTCTTCACCTACACCCACTCGCCAGGTATCCGGTAGTGTCTCCCCTCTACTGGAGGTCCCCAAGCGTCCGGCACCTGTTCACGAGCCCTGTGCACCGCTTCAGTTAACAAACCTACAACACTTTAATAGAGAGTTAGTAAATTCATCAGTGCGTTAGCCAAACTTGGCCTCAAGGGAGTTTCTTTGGCTGCCCGTGATGATCTCAAATGGGCTCAGTCTCACAGTTCCGTTTGCTCCAGCCCGCAAACCGCACAGGACTGCATGTAGAGCATCTACCCATGGTGTCCCTTCAGTTGATATTTCCTTAGTTGGTCTTTCAGACTGTGGGTGATGGGGGCAATGTGACTTCCAACTTACCCCTAGTGAGGCAATTACAGCCTGGCACACTTTCCCAGTGTAGTATGCCCCTAGATCAGTATCCAAGGGGCAGGGCAGTCCACATCACGGGATCATCTTTGTCATACAGTTCGGTATGTGCCAGCCCACATCCCATCATCATACAACCCCACATTCTTTACACATTTGTTCTAACCACTATTAAAAATCTATGAAAGGCCTCAACCTGAATTCTCCCTTTTCCCCAATAGAGGTTTCACAGGGGTCTCAGACTCCCGCTCTCCCAGCATGATTCAGTGTGCTCTTCTGAGCCCAGCAGTTACATTGGGACGCTCCAGGTTGAAAAAGACGTTTATCTCGGGCTGAAAAACACATTTTGACAACTTCTGCACAGTGGGGCTAAAAGCTGATTCATTAAGCTCTTCTGAGCCCAGCAGTTACATTGGTTTGCTCCAGATTGAAAAAGGCGTTTATCTCGGGTGAAAAACACGTTTTGACAACTTCTGCACAATGAGGCTAAGAGCTGACTCAGTGTGCTCTTCTGAGCCCAGCAGTTACATTGGGATGCTCCAGATTGAAAAACGCGTTTATCTCGAGCTGAAAAACACGTTTTGACAACTTCTGCACAGTGGGGCTAAGAGCTGACTCAGTGTGCTCTTCTGAGCCCAGCAGTTACATTGGAGAGCTTCATATTGAAAAACGCGTTTATCTTGAGCTGAAAAACACATTTTGACAACTTCTGCACAGTGGGGCTAAGTACTGACTCAGTGTGCTCTTCTGAGCCCAGCAGTTACATTGGGAAGCTCCAGATTGAAAAACGCGTTTATCCTGGGCTGAAAAACACATTTTGACAACTTCTGCAAAGTGGGGCTAGAGGCTGATTCAGTGTGCTCTTCTGAGCCCAGCAGTTACATTGTGATGCTCCAGATTGAATAACGCGCTTATCTCGGGCTGAAAAACACGTTTTGACAACTTCTGCACAGTGGGGCTGAGAGCTGACTCAGTGTGCTCTTCTGAGCCCAGAAGTTACATTGGGACACTCCAGATTGAAAAACGTGTTGATCTTGGGCTGAAAAACACATTTTGACAACTTCTGCACAGTGGGGCTAAAAGCTGATTCATTCAGCTCTTCTGAGCCAAGGAGTTACATTGGTTTTCTCCAGATTGAAAAAGGCGTTTTTCTTGGGTGAAAAAAACGTTTTGACAACTTCTGCACAGTGGGGCTAAGAGCTGACTCAGTGTGCCCCACTGTGCAGAGGTTGTCAAAACGTGTATTTCACCCGAGATAAACGCCTTTTTCAATCTGGATCATCCCAATGTAACTGCTGGGCTCAGAAAAGCACACTGAGTCAGCCCTTAGCCCCATTGTGCAGAAGTTGTCAAAACGTGTTTTTCACCCGAGATAAACGCCTTTTTCAATCTGGATCATCCCAATGTAACTGCTGGGCTCAGAAAAGCACACTGAGTCAGCCCTTAGCCCCATTGTGCAGAAGTTGTCAAAACGTGTTTTTCAGCCCAAGATCAACACGTTTTTCAATCTAGAGTGTCCCAATGTAACTTCTGGGCTCAGAAGAGCACACTGAGTCAGCTCTTAGCCTCATTGTGCAGAAGTTGTCAAAACGTGTTTTTCAGCCCAAGATAAACGCGTTTTTCAATCTGGAGCTTCCCAATGTAACTGCTGGGCTCAGAAGAGCACACTGAGTCAGTACTTAGCCCCACTGTGCAGAAGTTGTCAAAATGTGTTTTTCAGCTCAAGATAAACGCGTTTTTCAATATGAAGCTCTCCAATGTAACTGCTGGGCTCAGAAGAGCACACTGAGTCAGCTCTTAGCCCCACTGTGCAGAAGTTGTCAAAACGTGTTTTTCAGCTCGAGATAAACGCGTTTTTCAATCTGGAGCATCCCAATGTAACTGCTGGGCTCAGAAGAGCACACTGAGTCAGCTCTTAGCCTCATTGTGCAGAAGTTGTCAAAACGTGTTTTTCACCCGAGATAAACGCCTTTTTCAATCTGGAGCAAACCAATGTAACTGCTGGGCTCAGAAGAGCTTAATGAATCAGCTTTTAGCCCCACTGTGCAGAAGTTGTCAAAATGTGTTTTTCAGCCCGAGATAAACGTCTTTTTCAACCTGGAGCGTCCCAATGTAACTGCTGGGCTCAGAAGAGCACACTGAATCATGCTGGGAGAGCGGGAGTCTGAGACCCCTGTGAAACCTCTATTGGGGAAAAGGGAGAATTCAGGTTGAGGCCTTTCATAGATTTTTAATAGTGGTTAGAACAAATGTGTAAAGAATGTGGGGTTGTATGATGATGGGATGTGGGCTGGCACATACCGAACTGTATGACAAAGATGATCCCGTGATGTGGACTGCCCTGCCCCTTGGATACTGATCTAGGGGCATACTACACTGGGAAAGTGTGCCAGGCTGTAATTGCCTCACTAGGGGTAAGTTGGAAGTCACATTGCCCCCATCACCCACAGTCTGAAAGACCAACTAAGGAAATATCAACTGAAGGGACACCGTGGGTAGATGCTCTACATGCAGTCCTGTGCGGTTTGCGGGCTGGAGCAAACGGAACTGTGAGACTGAGCCCATTTGAGATCATCACGGGCAGCCAAAGAAACTCCCTTGAGGCCAAGTTTGGCTAACGCACTGATGAATTTACTAACTCTCTATTAAAGTGTTGTAGGTTTGTTAACTGAAGCGGTGCACAGGGCTCGTGAACAGGTGCCGGACGCTTGGGGACCTCCAGTAGAGGGGAGACACTACCGGATACCTGGCGAGTGGGTGTAGGTGAAGAAGAGATACCCTGCCAGACGTTGCAATCCTGCTGGGAGGGACCATATCAAGTGCCACCAACTACTGACTGTGCCATCTGAGTGACAGGATGAGATCGCTGGATCCGCGCATCGCACTTTCACCGACCCACGGCACCAGAGACTGAGTGAACAGAAAGAAGGATGTTGTTACCGTTTCTGTGTCTGATGCTTCCTAAGACCAACAGTGTGCTTGTTAGGCCTGAGGAGCATTACTGGGGATATGGTATCAATACATTCCAGGTGTTGGCATATCTATTCAGCCAAAAAATTATAATCGGAGTTGGGTCAATATTGCTGTTCCAAGATCCTGACGATAGATCTCCACACGGCTGAGGTCTGCGTTTGGGTCCTGGGGTAGGACTTTATGTATTTGTAGGATTAGGATTGTTTTATGTGTATAATTGTAACTATCACTTGTACAAAAAGATCAATAACATCTTGTTGTAACCGTGGAACGCACAATGTCATGGTAATGCATGCCTGTACATCTAAAAAGGAAAGATCTGCCCTGATATTGTATGTGTAAAAATAGGCAGTCCTGACGTATGCCATATTTTATAAGGGGGGAATGAAGTAAGAGACAAGATGTTAAAAGGGTTAATAACTTAAGTCAGTTCTGCCTGAAAATTAGACTTCTAAGCAACAGGGGTTTATGGCAGGAAAGGGGGTTAACTGATAAGGATTCCAGATGCGAGCAAGGAACCCCCTGGGGGCATAATCTTAAACTGACCATTTGGCCAGGGCCTCTTAACTGGCCAAATACCATGACCCCCCCCCCTTACCATAATATCGAATGACGTCTGAAGCAGCAAGCAAGGACTATATAACCTAAAAGTTTGTACTGACACATCCAACAATACTTCGGTTTTGTTGTTTCTTGCGGGAAACAAGACTTCGGCTTTATTGTTCCTTGCATGCAATAAACTCATCTGTTTTACTTCATCTCGGGAACAAGAACCTTATTCTTTCTGTTACAACAGGGGTTACACTTCAAGGTGCCTTACAGTTGTAGGAAGTGATTAGAGACGATTCGTGGCGTGTGCTTGATCCCATATACTGTACGCCCCGGGTTGCAGTGCTAGGATGTAGTACAATACCGCTTCAGCACGTAACAGCGTCATATGCAAGTGCGGGACGTGAGGGTTTCATCTTGCAGACTCTACTTCTCTCCTGTAGACGTAAAGCAGGGCTTGCTGGGTGAGCTTTTGTTCCGGTAAATTAGGTCACGTGTCATGTTCAATTACTTCTTCTAAACACAACATTTGCTGGTGCTAGCTTTCCCCATGAAAAGAGACATTTCCCTTACTGTACATGACATATCATTTTTTTTCTATCAATAAGTATAGAAATAAAAGAAAAGAAAAAACGGTGTCGCCAAAGAATGCACAGCTCTGTCGACTTGGGGAGGTGTCAAGGGCATTGAGCTCCTTGGACATGAAAAGTGCCAGATAAAATGCCATTTCTCATCATTTCTCTTGGCGTCAGTTCTGCTATTAAATGGGACGGAGGCAAGGGGCTCAGAGAGCAGGATAAGTGCACACCGAACGCAGATGTGTCCAAGTGTCTGTAAAAGCGCGGTGCTCCACTGGCGCTGTTCCCTAGTGGCTTAAAGTGCCTGCCTGGTAAGCAGGTGATCCTGGATCTGAATACCAGCGGTGCCTCTCTCCGTGTCTTGTTGTGCTGAATGTATCATTTCAGACAAACATGTACAGCTTGGTTCAGTTTAATGCAAGAATTCATTTCCTTTCTGGAAGAACTTGTTTTTGAAGAAATCCATACAGCTTGTGAAAGATGAAATCCATTTCTTGGTTGTCAGTGGAAAATATTGCCGGCTGCAAGAAGCGCAAGTGATTGTTTTCCTTGACCATAAACCTGCAAATGTAGTGAGTGTAAAAGGCCCTTAGTTTCTGTGGTGCAATCGGTTAGCGCGTTTGGCTGTTAATCGAACAGTTGGTGGTTCAAGCCCACCCGGGGACGTGTGTCTCAGTTTTTCCAATGTAAACATCATCACCGCTAAAGAAGATGGCGCAGAAGGCTCCACAGCCGAAACGTTGTGCTTCTTTTCTTCTCTTCTCAGCATGGAGTAAACCTTTGCTTGATCCTTTGCAGCCTACGCATGCTGACGCAGCTACCTTTCTCTTAACGCGCCTCAATCATTATTCACCAAAACGATCAGCAGAATATGTCGCCTTTGTGGTGACGTCACTCCTCTGCTTCACAAATGTCCTTAGTGACGGGCCATTTCTTTCGGCCATTTTTCCGGAGCGGTTATTGATTGCTCCATCATTTCCCTCATGCTTTCCATCGCTAGATTGAAAAAAAAAACAGAAACAGGCTGACAGGACGACAATCAAATTGCAAAAACTCATCAAAGCACTCGATAGAGTATTTGAATCCACAAGTAGCTACGAGCAACTTTGTCCTGGCTTGCATGAAAGTCGGAAAATGTCAAAAAGAAAAAGATGGTGGCTTTTTCATATTCGTTCTTTTATTTTTAAATCGTTGGCTCTTCTGTCCATTGTCCTCCTGCCTGGCTCTTGACCTGTGACTGTCTGAATGCACACAGTAGACTTTCAGGCGGGGGATTTGTCCTGAGCCTCTGTGAAAGACCCACCCACCCCCATAAATAACTGTTCTTTCTACGACTGACCAATGCACCACGAGTGCCCCTGTCGGTCTACCAATCACGTACCACAGTATTGCGCGTCATCGTGTGTCACAATTTGCAAGGACGTAGCCAATTACCCGCGGTACGTGTCTGTGCCGCGCACTTTGAATGGCTCCATCTGTATGTCATTTTTAAGCCATTTTTTTGACCACGCACGAATATTCTTTTCTCCATATCTTCGCAATGGAAACTCAGAACGCCTTCAAACCAAATGCATTTTAAAGACCATGACTTATGAAAATTTTCACACTCTCTACATCAAACTATCAGTGAGCCAATTATCTTTTTTTAAACCTCCGATTTTTCAATGATGCATAATTACGCACTAACTGGAACCTGGTGGACCACTCTATACACATGTTCACAATGTGAGAAAGACTGCTCAATACGGTTTTGTGCGAAAAACCTGTATATCACCATAGGAAGCAGAACAGTGCAGTCTCCAATTCCCCAGACTGTAAGCATGGGACCAAAGCTTTGTTTGATTTCTGAAACCCTTTCTTTGTATCCTGTTTTCATTCAGGTAAGGGTCAACTATATACACAATACTGCTGACAGCAGGAAAATTAAAAATATTCTTTACTCAGCAGCATATTAAAAACAGCTCCCATGATGTACCAACCGATTTTTTACACAGAAGGCTGACACAGCTTTGCGTTCTGAATCTCTTTTTCTCGTGCTTTTATTTAATGTGGCACTATGCACTGGGATAGGGGAATGCTGTTCAGAAGACAATAGCATTCAAACCACAGCACCCACAATGCTGCAAGTAAGTGTTTTACACACTAAGCAGGTCCTCTGACCTTTCCAAGCCTTGCTTTGGCTTGTGAAAACTTTTTGTTTTATATTGGCACCATGAGACATGAAATACACTGGGATAGTGGGGTCTTCTTCATGACTCAATTTCTTTTTAAGCACAACACCCACTTTGCTGCAGTTAAGTGTTTCACATACTAGGCCAGTCCTCTGACCTTTCCCAGCTTTGTTTTGGGTTGTGAAACTTTTCTTTATTTTTTAATGATTTTTTGAATATAGCACTACAGGTAATATACTGAAATAAGGGGGTCTTCTTTAAAATGCATCTGGTTTGAAGGCATTCTGTGTTTCCATTGTGTTGATATGGACAAGAGAATATTAGTGAGTTGTCAAAAAAATGTCATAAAAACGACAAAGTGAAGGCTGTGAAAACAGTCACAATGTACTTTATACACAAAGCAAGTGTTCTCGTAACCCTAGGAGGTTTCGTGAAAACGCTACTGGCATGCCAAAATCGTTATCGAACTTTACCCTGGTGCATGCCGGGAGGAATTCATGCACTACAGATGAAAGGGGGCAGGCACGTACAGTTCACATTGAAGCCACAAGTACTCGTCTCGGATGTTGCACAAACAAATCCTAATGTCCTGAAAGCATTGCAGCATGTTTGTGTCTCTCTTCCTGTAGCTGCAGGACGACTGAAACGAATGGACAATCACAATCTGTGGCGTTTAGCGTGACATAGTCTTGCAGGCATCGTGCTGTCTCACTGCAATACTATACCACTCAAGGAAACAGTCCATCTGGCCATGAAACTCATTTGAACGTCTAGCTACAGTTACTAACAATATCATGATTTATTCACAATATGTGGAATCAGCACGTCCCAGAGACAGCTTCCGATATCGTGAGCATTCTCTGATGGTGTGCTGCATGGCTTCTGGGTGTGTACATTGGTGGTATAGTGGTGAGCAAAGCTGCCTTCCAAGCAGTTGACCCAGGTTTGATTCCCAGCCAACACATTGGTGAATATTTTCAAATGCTGTGATGAACCTAGGAATGCAACTAGCAAAGCCCAACCTTTTGAAAGAGCTAAAGCACTGCAAAACTGAATTGGGGAGAATCTTACTGGGGATTCTGAGCGATGACTGTGTAACCAGGTGGTTATGGAGGGGATATTTGAAATCTGACACTGAAATTGGTAGCTGTCTCTTTAAGACATGCACGTATGAGTGACATCAGCATGCCAGTAATTGTGGGAGTGGACATCGTACAGTTGAGCGTGGTCTGTGGCTACGCATGATGTGAATGCAAAGAGCATGTTAAAATAAGACTGATGTTCTGTGCATCTTGGATTAGGCGAGATCAAAGAGGAAATTGCCACTACCATATTTTTTGCTGTCTTTGTTATTATAGTATATATAATAACAAAGAGCTATAGTAGCTCTTTGTGCATCCTGGTGTGTGTATATCTCCAGGTATATATATGTGAAGCTTTTGAGTTAAAGGTTATACTGCATCCAATCTAAGTTCTGTAACAGAAAATAATACAACCCCTCATTTTTATGATTTCATGCAGATCCAGAATTAAAAAATCCCCATTTAAATTCATTGTAGTACGGTGTGTACTAATTTTGGTACCAGAAATGGGGTATTCTGAGCATTTAGATGAAACTTTGGATGCCGTATAAGGTAAAATAAATAAAAAAATACGGTAGTGGTGAAGAGCTGCACTGCGGGTGTCTGGTCTGCCCAGAGAGGTGGGGGAAGGGACGTCCGGAGCAGGGACCCAGGAGAGGATCGCCAGCAGAACCAGCATTCTGGACTGTTCTAGTGCACGTTGGCAGATACTTTAGTGCTATTTATCACTTTCTGTAGTCAGTCACTGAGTTTGAGTTTGTAGGCATCCTCTCGTGAGGCACCAATAAATGTAGGGGTTTTGTGCATTACAGGGACAATTATTAATTGTAGCAGTAAGTCACAAAATGATTCTTTGATGGCTATTAGAAAAACAACCTTGCGGGATAACACACACACACACGGATACTATTACACGACAATACATTTATTAAGGCATAAAATGTGTATATAAACATAACAGATCTTATAGCGAGGGTTAGCAGAATACAAAAGGTATATATTCGATCACAAAGAGTTACAAACCAAGAGGGACATACATTCAGTATACCATTCATTTATACCATTTCGTTAATGAGCTTTGATTTCAGCTTCTACACTAGATACTCAAAAGCAAGTACATCACTCATAGGAATTAAACTGATATCAACTGGGGTTGAGGTAACAATTGAATTCTCGAGCTGTAACTCAGAATGTTGAATACTCATCCAATCTGTGTGGATTCAGATCTCCCGCGGACACAAAGAAACAGTGGCAGGCTTGTTGCTGTGTCCAATCAGCATTCTCTGGCCTAGTGTCAGGCAGTGCTGGTTTGGCATGAGGGAAGTGGGAGAGATTCCTGCTGCGACGCTCTGGTAGTAGGCTCTCTGAAGACCGGCTAGTTAGTTCTGGCTTACTAGTGAGAGTTTGTGCACATGAGAAAAGCGACTGCGGGTCCAAGCAGGTCACACTCTTTAGACAGGAAGAAGACCGGTTCGTTCCTGATGTATTGCTAGTTCTGAATCCATACAAGAACGATTCTATAAAACGCTCACCAGATTACGTTTTAAGAAGGAACTGCAGCTCAGGTTCAGCCAAGATCTAAACTCGGATGGCAGGATTCAGAGTCCAGAGTGCGGACTGATGGCGCACGGGGGGTCCATATAGATCCCTCAGTGATCTTCCGCGTGTTTAAACCGCCAACGTGTGACTACCCTGTCCCCGTGACCTCATTGCTCTGCTCTCGCCTCTGTGCAGCCGAGCCCGACTCATGGTAAAGTGAAAAAAAAAAATGCCCTCAACGTGTGATTTTCTCTGGAGCGAGGATAGATGTTACCTTTATATCACTGAACAGAATGTATGAGATGTGGCGGCTAGGTTCAATTTTTTATCCTCTTTAAAAGATTAAGGACTGGGGTGAGCGTGATTCACCACCTTAAGAGCCCGATGTGCGAACCAATTAAGCTGCATAGACTTGGTCATTTAACTATTCTCCATTCGCAGGGTTAAGGTTAATGAGAAAACATTGCTGACTTTTTTTTGCCAGCCACGAGCGCAGAGTAGCAAGGTTTGTATTTCATCTTTTGCAAGTTGCATCCATTTAAAAAAAAGTCATTCAAGACAGGAAATTAATACTTGCATTTAATTAAGTCTAGCCGTAGGAGGTTATCCATAATGACCAGTTCTGTACGAGAAGACAGAAAAACAAAAAGGCACCGCTGGGATTCAGACCCAGGATCTCCTGTTTACGAAGCAGGCGCTTTAACCAACTAAGCCACAGCACCCCTGGAGTGCTGTCCTTTTACAACCACTTGGACACACCGCTCTGAGACATCTGCATTCGGTGCGCGCTCCGCCTGCTCGCTGAGCAAGTTGCCACCTTTACATACAAAAGCAACATCGACACCAAGAAAAAGGATGACAAATGGCTTTTTTCTGGAACTTTTCATGTCCAAGGAGCTCAATGTGCTTTCCGTGTACAACAGGGCCACTGAAATCCACACCGGCCACTGAAGCACAGCAGTGGCTTGGTGGCTTGACATCTCCCAAAGAAAATGTTGAAAGCACATGTGGAACAGAAAAATGACCCTTCGAGTACAAGGGAAAAAAAAAGATCATCTGGAGCACGCCAACACATGTACGGATAGCCCAGTTTTCTCGACAAGGTGGCCAAGTGGTTAAGGCAATGGACTGCTAATCCATTGGGCTTTGCATGCATGGGTTTGAATCCCATCCTTGTCACATTCAGCATCTGACACATGTGCCCATTCAAAGTTGGCCTTGCTTTCTTTTGCTCCGGTACTAGAGCAGTACATTTTCTAGCTGTGGCTGAAGATGGTATAGTAGGCTAACATCGGTATCGAGCAGTGACAGTAACAGTATTTACTGAGAGAGAGAGAGGCAGCTCAGAAGATGAGCTCCTAATTTCTTTGAGATTTTATTGTTTTCTGTAACTGAACAAATAGTCTAGGAATAAGGCAACATCTAACACAAACTAAAGAAAACCAAAGAAGTAAAGAAATAATTTATCATTGAAAGAAAAACAAAGCAAACATCTGAAAATCTGAAGACCAACTATAAGACACAGCTACACCTGAAGATAAAGGACCTGAGGAAAAACTTCAAAGAGAAAAATCTTCAAGAAATGAAGAGGAACAAACAGAAAAAAAGGAACAATTAAAACAAGGAAATAGAATAAGAAGACAAGAAAGAAAGAAAAAGTACACCAAAGGAAACAAGAAGGAAAGGGAAAATACAAGCAGCATCAAGAAAAGCCAAGAACTCAGCCATAAGCACGAAAAACAACTGGTAAGCCCTGATCTTTCTTCTCCTTATTTGAAGAGGCCTCTAAAATTGAACTGATTTACTAAATAAAAGTAAAAAAAAAGTCTTTAGAAAAAGTTACCTTAAAGTTTAAACTAAACCAAATACCACTTGGGCCCATTAAACTCAAAAGGCCAAAGTTGAAGAACCTGTTCCCAAGCAACAGTGGGGCTCATTGTATTCAAAACGCCCTAGCCAGGCTGTCTTTTTGCTCTTCTCACCTGAGCCGATTGTATTTAAAAGAAGCAAGATGAGTACAGAGCAGAAGACAGCCCCACTGGACCAGCCCTGCCCTCTCAGCACAGTACTCCAATACCCTGAGGACGTGAAAACCGTTAAGACCAGGAAACAGTACAAAGACACATGGATGAAGGAAAATCCAGAGACTCTTATCGCTGACTACTGCCAGGCAGGAGAAAAACACATTAAAACGTGCTCTTCTTTACTGAGCACCCAAATGCCTGGCACACAGCTGTGTGCAAGAGATATACAAACACCACGAGAAGGGGCATCAGCAAAGGCAGGCAAATCTCCATAGGGGGTGACAGCGAGCTAGAAGACACTGTCCTGACCGTCAACACTTACCACAATGGTACAGTGATGATAAAGGGCAGTGAGGCTGCTCTGGAGCTATTTGAGGAAAAGTTCACCGACCTGAAATCACAGGCTGACCTGGAGAAACCTCCCCCAGAAACAGGAGAGAGACCCAGTAGCCTGATGCCTACCACACCGGAGAGTTCAGCTCCACCTGACTCTGAGCCCATGAACACAGCCACAGCTACAGAACAGATCAGCGAGAGTGTAGCCCTAGGCAACACTGAATCACACCACCCAGACACACACGGCCCACACCAACCCCCCTATGACCACAGCACAGCGCGCCTCCTGAGAGAGAAACTCTCTGCTCTGGAGCTGGACTTCACTGAGTCCAAGGAACTGATGCTGGGGAGACTCACAGAGGGGCAGACAGCACAACAGCTAAGAGACGAGGTTAACAAACACAGGAACGAATGCAAAACCTCCAACAAACAGCTCAGGGGACAGATGGAAGAGTTGCTGCAGGACAACAGTAAGCTGCAGTCGGAAGTAGCAGAGCTGAGAGAGGAGGTGCAGCTCGCGGAGAGGACAAGCAAGACCCTCAAAGAACAGCTGAGGAAACTCACTACTTCCCACTGCAGCCCAGACTGCAACAGAACAGCCCTGAGGCCCAGAACACACAACACACAACACCCACCCCCAACCCACAAAGACACACCGACCCCCACACAACCTGACATCCCTACAACCCCCACCACCAACTCCCACTTACCCAGTACCCCCACCGTAGCAAACACCATACCCACTGCACCCCCCGGCATCCCAGATCCACTCACAACATCACTGCCCAAAAGCACATCCACCTTGCCAAACACTCAGGGTGACCCACACACACACCCAGCCCCAGAGACGGCCCCACCCAACACCTCCACCTCACACACTGCACCCCCCATGCAGCCCCCCGCCTGGCAGCACACCAGACACCAGAGGCAGATGCACGGAAGTAGCCCTTCTCATTGACTGCAACGGGAAGTACATCGATGAGCACAGGCTCTTCCCAGGACTACAAACAGCAAAGCTCTGGTGTCCGACGACGGAGAAGGCCCTGCAGCTGCTGTCCAGGTCTGTCCTGGGAGCCCCACGGCACATCATCATCCACACCGGCACCAACGATCTGAGGACCTGGAGGGAGCAGGTGGCCCAGTCCATTAGGAGAGTGGCAGAGAGGGCCATACAGGAGTTCCCTCGCGCCCAATTGTCATCTCCACCCTGCTGTCAAGACAGGATGAGCAGCACCACACCATCCAGAGAATCAAAGCTGAGATCTCACAGTGCTGTGCCCTGCTCCCAAACGTCTACCTGGCCCATCACCCCACCCTTGGATCACAGCATCTACATGACCATAAACACCTCAAAAAACAGACCATCGGACTCTTCACAAAAACTCTGAAAGACACTACACTGGGCAGACACCCAAACAACACCCCAGAGAGAAACAGCAGGACTACCAGAGGAACACCCCAAAACCCACACCCCCACCCCAGACCAGCTCAACCCACAAAGAACAGAACCAGCCCCATCCTACAGCCTTCCAACCCAGACCAACGACCGAACGGGACCAGAACCAGCGCCTCACCCCACGCCCCTCAGCCAGACCAGCAGCTGAACCAGGCCAATCCACAAACCCCCACCCAGCACAACAGCAGAGCTGGACCGAGCCCCTCCTGCACAGCTACGCCGCAGCCCTGGCCAGACCAGCAGTCCCGAGCGGTTTGGAGCTGGGAGAAATCTGGCAGCTCCTGAACCTCATCTGCACCCGGCTTATGAGCTAAACTACCACCACCCACAGCGACAAACAATACTGTTTTTGTTGATGATGTAAATGTCCGACACAAATTTGTTACAGTTCCAGAAAGCAAAAACAAACTGCAAAGATAATTCAAACGATAACAATGAGATCTCTAACGATAAGTATATGGAACATTTAGGGTCTGGGCTCGTCAGCATTTGGGCTGAAGAACACTGATCCTGACTTTATCAAGAATGTAAAGGAGACAGACATCATGATCCTACAGGAGACATGGTGTCGGGGAGACTTGGCTACCCACTGTCCCCCCGGCTACAAGGAGATCATGGTGCCCTTTGTCAAAAAAAATCACCTGGGGCAGAGACTCTGGGGGGATCATTGTGTGGTACAGAGTGGAGCTCAGTCACTCCATACAATTAGTTAAGAGAGAAGAGTCACAAGTTTGGCTTAAAATCAAAAGAAATACCATATGTACAGAAAATGAGGTTTTTCTGTGTGCTGTCTACATCCCACCCTCAGAATCCCCTTACTACAGTGAGGGAATTCTCCCCAGTCTCCACACGGAGATCGGTCATTTCCAGGGCCAGGGAAACGTGCTGCTCTGTGGTGACCTCAATGCACGAACAGGCACACTGGCAGACTTTACTAACACACAGGGAAACACTCATGTATTCGGACAATCCCCTCTGTACCACACACCAGTCACCTCACACAGGTGCAGCCATGACTCCACGGTCAACAGCACCGGGCGCAAGCTGCTCCAGCTGTCAAGGGCTGTGCCTGTACATCGTCAAAGGCAGCACTAGAGGGGACTCTCTAGGCAGGTTCACCTTCAGCTCAGCTCTGGGCAGCAGTGTGGTGGACTACGCCATCACCGACCTGGACCCCTCCTGTATCAGTGCCTTCACTATCAGGCCACAAACTCCTCTCTCCGACCATAGCCAGATCACACTCTACATGAAGAGAGCACACCAGCACAGAGACACACTGACACAGCCCAGCCAGCTGTACGACCTCAACCAGGCGTACAGATGGGACACAAACAGCCTAGACAGATACCAAACTGTACTGGGCGATGAAGAAATTCATATTCCTAAACACTCCGTATCAAACCAACAAATTAGGCATAAACTTGGCCACACAAAAACTAAATCACCTATTTCACAAACTGGCATCAAAATCTAAACTAAAAACAACTAAATCAAAAAACTACCAAAAAACAAAAGCAAAAGAAAAGTGGTTTGATAGGGAGTGCAAAAACATCAGAAATGCACTACGAAAACTCTCAAATCAAAAACACAGACAACCACACAACACAAAACTACACCTCAGCTACTGTGATACGGTAAAACTTTACAAACACACGCTGAAAAAGAAAAGAAACACATACATAAACAAACAACTTGCAGAAATTGAGAAGTCACTAAATCAGAACTGTTTCTGGGAGAAGTGGAACAATTTAAACAAATCAAAACCAGAAGAATTGGCCATCCAAAATGGAACAATCTGGCAAACATACTTTGAAAATCACTATCAAAGGCTCCCAAATACAAATCAATCAGACCAAAACACCATTTATGAAAAACTCGAAATTTTTGAATTGGCTATCAAAGACAACCAAAACCCCTTAGACTCCCCTATCACTGAGCAGGAGCTACTGGAAAAACTCCAGGCCCTCAGACCACGCAAAGCCTGGGGCCAAGATGGAGTCATAAATGAGATGCTGAGACACAGCAGCCCAAAGTTGCAACAAGCCCTGCTCAAACTCCTCAATCTTATCATGACAGCCGGATGTTTCCCCGAGGCCTGGAACCAAGGACTGGTCACGCCCATCTATAAGAGTGGAGATACTCTATCCCAACAACTATCGGGGCATCTGTGTGAACAGTAACCTGGGGAAGGTATTCTGCAGTATCCTAAATACACAAATAGTGGCCTTCCTTACCGAACACAATGTCCTGAGCAAGACTCAGATTGGCTTCTTACCAGATCACCGCACATCTGATCACATTTACACCCTACACACACTGATAGACAAACACGTCCACCAAAAACACAAAGGAAAATTTTTTGCCTGCTTTGTCGATTTCAAAAAAGCATTTGACTCGATTTGGCATAAAAGATTGTTTTATAAACTACTCCAAAGTGGCATAGGAGGCAATGTGTACGACATAATTAAATCAATGTATTCAGAGAGCAAATGTGCAGTGAAAATTGGAAACAAAAGGACCAAATTCTTCACCCAATGCCGTGGGGTGAGACAGGGCTGCAGCCTGAGCCCAACACTGTTCAATATCTATATCAACGAATTAGCAGGAATGTTGGAAAAGTCTGCAGTTCCTGGTCTCACACTACACGACACAGAAACCATGTTCCTGCTCTATGCAGATGACCTGGTCCTGCTGTCGCCCACAGAACAGGGGCTGCAGCAGAACCAGGCACTGCTAGAGCAGTACTGTCAGACCTGGGCACTGACAGTCAATCTGGACAAGACCAGAGTTATGGTTTTCCAGAAGAAAGCCAGACCTCAGGGAAACAGGTACAAATTCACATTCAACAGCAACACATTGGAGCATACATCCAGCTACACATATCTCGGTCTCACCATCAGCTCATCTGGGAGTTTTGACCTGGCAGTGAAGGCACTGAGGGAGAAGGCTCGAACCCGGGACTTCTGCATCTCTCTGCAGCGACCTAGCCCCATGAGCTAAAGAGAGATCTCTCCACAGCCCAGTAGCTGTGGTCCTGCTATCACAGGGAAGGGCGGTGACGTCACCTGCTCTGGTACGCCGGCTCTTACACAGTACCTGTCGGCCGTAAGCGTTACAATATTTTATGACATGTCTCTGTTGTAAATGTCTGTTATATGTCTGTAGATTTTATTTTATGTTTTGTTCTATGTTAATTTTATTATTTTATTTGCTTTGGCAACACTGATTGTACCCATCGGTCATGCTAATAAAGCACCTTGAATTGAATTGAACAGTATTTACGTGCCACTGCTCCCAAGTGGCTCTGGGTTAAGACCGCTCTTTCACTTACTTGCAACGCAAACGGAGAAAGCAATTTTTGACAGTCTCTCGAGAGACTGCGCTAGGTGTTTAGAGATAGACTTTGTCAGTTCCCCCTGGAATGATGGCCTCTCAAATAGTTTGTGATTCCTCTAGACGTTATACAGTACAATCAAAAGCGCAACAAAAGTGTTTTCCGTGGAGCAGGTTTCAGACCCGTAGACCAGTTTTATTTGTACAGCAGGACGCATTCCCAAATGCGAATCTCCTGTTTTAGAAATGCTTTGGGCGGCGTGAAATGAAAATAAGAAATCAATTCCAGATGCACATGGAAGCAATCAAGTGTTTCATCCGAACTGTTTCAAAGACTGCTCAAGAGCTTTCCTTTCATAAACGCGCAACGATTAATGATGGGGGTGATTAGACTAATCTAGGGTGATTAATCTAGGTAGTGATTGAGACGATTCGTAGCGTGTGCTCATTTCCATATATGCCCCGTGTTGCAGTGGTAGGATGACATAAAATACTGCTTCGACACGTAACGGCATTATATTCAACTGCAGGAGCTGAGGTCTTTCGTAAGCACGTAAATCAAAGGCAATTCCCGCGTCTAACACTAATGTAAATGCTTTTCAAAGTGCAGTGTGGTGCAGCTTGTAAAATCCTTGTCCACATTTCTCATTTGTTGATGTTTTTTCTGTCTGCCAAAGTTGCATTTTGACATCCGGACGGGGAGACTTGATCATTCGAACGTGAAGCTGCCCTTAAACCCTCTGAGGCGTATCTGTCTGCCGGCATGTATTTTGTCAAAGATTTTTTTTTGAACGGAGAGCGACTTTGAAAAGGTTTCCGCAGCCACCTCGCACTCCATGTTAGATTGTAGGAGGAATGCAGCGGCAGCAGAGCTTGCTGTAGTCGTAGCCGAGTGGCTAAGGCGATAGACTAAAAATCTGTTGGGGACTCCCCGCGCAGTTTTGAATCCTGCCGACTACGGCGTCTGCCGTACGTCACCGTATGCCTGCGCGGCAAAGGCAAAGTGCCGCTTCCCCTTTTTCTGGTACTATAAAAACGCTAAATCGCTTGGACCCTCTGCCATGGAAATCAATTCTTCAGATAACAACACGTTTTGTGTTCGCACGACCGGTGTTCTACTTATGCCTTTGAAAACCTAATAAAGCTGAAACAACCGAAACGATAGGTTCTTGTAAAGCACGCCTGTAAAGAACTGTTAACATCAAAGGGTTTCAGTGTATTAACTGAGGAGAAGGCCTGATCGCTACTTGTTGACTTTTTATTTGGTGTGAGAAACACTCTCACTGCGCATGAAGTGCAACAAATGTAGCCGCAGAAATTGCATAACGCTTTCATTTATGCTATTGCAGACACCAACGTTGCCTAGATAGAAAACCGAAATAGCCATGGGTTTGCTTACTGGTCTGAAGGATCTCTCTTCGAATCTCTATCATTTGTCAATGGAAGTAAAAGGCGCTGCAATCCGATACATGTTCAGATTCAAACCCGCAGCTGTTCTTCGAGTTTATTTTTTGACTAATTACAACTGAGTGTCGCATGAGAAGTTACATAAACTTATCTGGCATATTTTAACACAAATGCCGTTCTTAAATTAAAACTAACAGTACATTGGCAGGGACATTCAGTTACATACAAACAAGAGACAGACAAGAGAAAATTTCTACCTTTCATGTGGACTACAGATGCAGCCATTCAAAGTGCGCGGCACTGACACGTACCGGAGGTAATTGGCTACGGCCTCGTGGATCGTGACGCGCGATGACGCAATATACCGCGGTACGTGATTGGTTGACCGACAGGGGCACCTGTGGTGCGTTGGTCGGTCGTAGAAAGATTTAAATGTCTTTACTGTGCCCGTTTTAGTATTGAATATTTATATGGAATTTTACCACTGAAGGGAAATCTTAGTAGCTGAGCATAAAAAGAATAGGAGCATACTGTAACGCGTGTGAAGGCCATGAACGATATTAATTTTGGAACATAAACATACAGTATATGGCTGGTCTCGGTACTTTAAAGAAAAAATCCACACCAGTATTCCATTTCTCCCTAAACATTTTAAGCATCGAAGACTTTAACTAACGTGATACCGGAGGCAACAAGCATACTTTTAGAATTTAATTAAAAGGGAATATACAGATGCAGCCATTCAAAACAAGTGGGGTATGCTGCGGTATAACACGGTGGGCGTGTCACAGTAAACCGCATCATACCGTATGCAAATTAGATTATGTTAATAGTATCCGGAATCACCTTGTAAAACCGCCAGGTGGAGCTAATAAAGGTTAACCTCTCCTGTACAGCATTTGAGCTGTCACCAGAAAACGTCAGTTTCGAATCACTGCTGAGGGACAATCTTTATTCAATTAAGAATTTAAGTTGTATACTCTTTAGATTTTTAAATTTAAACAGTGTATTACAGCATGTTAATCATAAACATTAAAAAGGTGGTATATTTTATAAAAGCAAGATTGTTCTTTTGGACAAAAGTACACAACCTACCACCTTTATCGTAAATATTTTAATTATGCAGGAATATTTTATGCATCAAAGTCTTTACCGAAGATATTACTAATAGTATTAATAATGAATGACCTTGGACAAGCTGTAAGCTCAAAATATTACCCTGGTCCACATTCTTTGTAACCATCTTTGTAAACGAAAAGAGTTTATTTTTTCATTGACAAAAAGTAACACCACAGCATTTAGTTGATCCGATCACGCATTCGTTTCCAATCATACAAAGTAATCCTTGAGAATCTCCGATTCACCATGCCTTTCACATGCTCATAAACGATATTAATTTAGGAACATAAACATATTACTGTATGTAAACTGCACTGTATATTGCTGGTCTTGGTAGTTTAAAGAAAAAATACACACCAGTATTCCATTTCTCCCTAAACATTTTAAGCATCAAAGTCTTACATGTTGTTATTTGGGAAACGTTTTTACGTGCTCCTTCTGACCATATTAGGATTATATACTTTGTGAAAAGTGATAGTCTTTTAACCTTTTCTGTGAATTCGCTTGTTATCTAACAAATGCATACTTTTAGAATTTGATTAACAGGGAATATAATATGGAATTGCGTATCTAAACAAATTAATAATGATATAATTATATTCATGTACTGTCTGGCGGAATAAACTGAAGAGGTTAGTTAATGCAACACGGAATTATTAAGAATTATCACCTCTTTTTACACTTGAGAACAAATGAGAACATTCCACTCAGTGGGCAGTGCATTGTTATCTCAATCACCTGCTAATTCGTTTTACACCACTGGACTACAGGAGAATGTGACTGTACTGTATCTGTACAGAATGTGTGTTTCACTCAATACAGTAATTGATTACAATCGCAATCACTAGTTTAATTAAATGCCTTTTTTGATTCACAATCTGAAAATGAAAACCGCGGTAAAGTCACCTTGAATTTAAAAAAACGATTTTGGCACGCCTGTAGCATTTTCACGAAACCTCCAAGAGTTGTGAGAACACTTGCTTTGTGTATAAAGTACATTGTGAATGTTTTCACAGCCTTCACTTTAAATGACCGCGGGCACTTTCCACCCCCTCTACATTCTCAGAGTAGAACAGACTAACCTTCTAATGAAAGACGGTCCACCCCCCCCACGGACAGGAAAAGTGCCCACAGGCACTTAAACTTAATATGGTCAGTAACAGTAAACAGTAACATGGTCAGAAGGAGCACGTACAAACGTTTCCGAAATAACCACATGTAAGACTCTGATGCTTAAAATGTTTAGGGAGAAAGTGGAATACTGGTGTGTATGTTTTCTTTAAACTACCAATACCAGCCAAATACAGTCTGTAACGTAGGGATTTCTATATGTCGTTATTTAGTGGTTACATTAGTCACAAAGGGTAAACTTTTAGCTTCAGTAACGCGTACGCCGTATGGCATACATGTTTGTTTTGGGTTTTGCTTGTTCACATATCTTCCCTTTTTATAAAAAGACATGGTTGAAAACTGTTCCAGAGCCACTGTTTATTCATCAGTGAAAAGTACATCATGAAATGCCTCTCCCTGTTCAATCCACTGGAAAAAAGAAAAGGAGCATAAAGCGTCTGATGGTCATAAACGATATTCATTTAGGAACAGCATCAGAGATATGTTTTTAACTGCACTGCATCGGAGAGAATACCACAGTGTGTTTTTTTTTTACTCCCTGGCGGAAACTGGCTTCCATAAGAAATTAAATAAAACTTCACTCGCACCAAACAAATGTATATTTCTAAATATCACAACATGATCGAATTTAAGTCATTTTAATAACAATGAATAGTCACCTATGCGTTACAATATAAACATTTATATTGATTTAAATTGCGTTTAAATCGCCTTTATTTAAAACCCATAAATAAAGCTGATACTGTTTAGACTTTTAATTATTTAAAACTGTATTACAGCAGCACAATGCACACTGCAACGTAAATCGCTATCTTTGTCTTCTGTGTAATAATGTTCACCTCTCTGTCCAGCAAATTAACAATAGTAATAATAATGAACTTTATTGTATATGGCGCCTTTAAAGGTGGCTCCTCAAAGCGCTTTACAGGTTAAAAACAATAACAACAATACTGTTAGGCTGGGCAAACGATTTTTTTTTAAGAAATACAAAATGAGATATAATGATGTGTTCCGGCTTAGACATTAACGAAGAGCATAACACGTGGGTGGCGTAGCGGTCGGCTCTGGCTTTCCCATCTACTGTATACCGATACACTGCAAGTACAACCCCCCTCTCTGCGGGAGTGCTGGCTGTGACGCATTAAACCGGTTTCACAGGTATTTTCAAAGTAGAAGGGGGCGAGATTTCCAGCGAAAGACACCTCCCCCCCTCAAAAACCCAGTAAGTACAGTACTTACTAGTTAAGAAAGCTAGGCTCCTCAATGAAATCGCTTTAACATGCTAATACGTTGGTGTAACAGTCCGGGCATGGCAAGCTTCTAATGTCTCCCAACTACCGCGAAAGGAACATTTCTTTCATTGAAAGACAATGAACATATTCTAGCCCTAAATGAATTAATAGCAAACATGGTTTACATAAAAGACATTTTTCCAAGAAAGTTTAGCCTTTGTCACTAATGAAACCACTAAATAAAGACATAAATATAGAAATCTTAAGATTTTTAAAATACATGACTTTGCTAAAATTTATTTAAAAATAAAAACGATTACAAACGCCAGCGGAGAGAGAGAACAGGGGAGGGATATTGGTTTTGCATAAGGGGCGGGGAAATGAGGTCTATTTGGGAATGTGGAGTTACATGTTCTGGCTGTTTGTGAATTATCGTTGTTGAGTATGGAGTGTTGAGGTATTGATTTTGTGTAATGCTTTATGTTGAAAATTAAGGTGGATTTTGTTTATGATAAAGAGGATAAACTGGGATGGGAGGAGGGTTTGGTTTTGCATAAGGGGCGGGGTTATGATAATTGGAGGAATTTGAGAGAGTTTAATGGTTTGATATATTTGATTTTGTATTGTGGTTGTTATCTATGTTTTTGGTTGGTATTATGTTTATATGGTTGTTTTTGTTGGTTGGTCGTTATTATTGTTATTAATAATACGATCTATAGTTGAAATCTGAGCCTAAATAAAAAGAAAAGGCATTTTCAGAGAGCAATTACGCTGTGTTTATGTAGAATAAGTGATTAGGTTTATGAGCGATCTAAATACTTATTCGTTTAAAACGCTATATAAAATAAAGTTTATTATTAATTTGCTGGACAGAGTGGTGAACATAATTATGCATAAGACAAAGATAACGATTTACGTTAAAAGACATTTAATTAAACACGGGTTTGTGATTTAAATGGGAATGGGGGTGACGGGAACTCTTAATCTAAATAAAATTAAAATAAATAAAACAGGTTTCGATAGTTAATAACCACTTTTTATGGACGAAACACGGGTGATTTTTCTTCCTCCTGATCAGTTTAGAAATCTGTGTACGCTGTAAGGTTTTTACTTCTTAATTAAACTTTTAAAATACACGATTCGAATAGAAAGAAATCCTCTTCCTGGTACAGTATGTATAGCAAACCAGCACGTCTTTTTTCTCCAATCAGAGGGGTGTCAGATGGTGTCAGCCAATCACCATTCTAAAGCCCTACCATAATCTCTGGTATAGGGAGAACCCAGAATTCTGTCCCAAAGTTTAAGTAGATAGATGATAGATAATTTTATTGATCCGGTGAGGGAAATAAAGTAAATCATTTTCATTTTAGGAAATTATTAAACGCTCGGTTAAAAGCAAAGGAGATTGTCTGTTATAGTGGACATAAAAACAAGAGTTTGCTGCGGCGTTATTGGAAACCCAAATTTAACAAAAAATCTGGCATTATATCCTAGAAGACACAGACCGGCACCAGACCGGGAGAATGCCCGCAGCGTAAAAGAAAATGCCTGATGAACTAGGGATTGGACAGTTTTCAAGTGCTTGTACAATCGATGGAAATGTTCAAATAAAAGTGCAAAAGAAATAAACAAAATAATCATTTATTTCTTTATCATATTGGCTAGCTAATGTCCTCTCTTTGCTAGTTAGTGGCTGTGTTTCTGCGTTGATTAGCAACGGGTGACTGTTCTCAGGCGGAAGATGTAAACAGCTTAATTTTCGTGTTAAATAATTTTTAAATAATTTTAAATTAAAATTAATTCTATACATCAATAGCATATTTGGGTACCATTTCATAACACTTTCATGCTTAAAATGTTTATGGAGAAATGGAAGACTGGTGTGTATTTTTTCTTTAAACTACCAAGACCAGCCATACACAGTACAGTTTACGTACATATAGTAATGTTTATGTTCCTAAATTAATATCGTTTATGACCTTAAGATGCGTTATGCTCCTCTTCTTTTTATGCTCAGCTACTAAAATTTCCCTTTAGTGGTAAAATTCCATATCAATATTCAATACTAAGCGGATTACAATGTGCACAGTAAAGAGATTAAATTATTAAATCTTTTCACTACCAACCAAATGCACCACGAGGGCCCCTGTCAGTCATTTTGGCCAGCCAATCACTTACCGCGGTGCCCTGCGGTGGCTTGTGGGTAGTTTACTGTACCGCGGGTTTGTACCGTGCATTTTGAATGGCTGCATCTGTAATATGGAATCGCGTATCTAAAGAAATTAATAACGATATAATTATATTCATGTACCACAACACAAGAATAGTACACGCTGTACAATGTCTGTTGATACTGTTTCTGTAGGGTTTTTTCAAAACTCCTCACGTGGCGCTGTGGGTTAGGTTCCTGACTTCATTGCACGTTGTGTGTTCAAATCCAGCCGCAGCCATGACTTTTTTTTTTTAACAAACATTTCTTTGAAAAAATAAAACTTTTCCCTAGGTCAGAGATTAAATAAAACTTCACTCGCACCAAACAAATTACCACACACTGAACACTGAACATGTTAACCCAAATATGTCTCACAATACTTTTATGGTACATTACTTTGCTAAAATGTATTTAAAAATAAAAACTATTACAAACGCCAGCAGAGAGAGAGACACACACACACACAGTTCTTCATTGTCAAAAAGTAATTGTTTTTTACTTTGTCAGCACCCAGACAAACGCAAACGCAAACGCGTTATTAATGAAATGCTTTTATTCATTCTTAATCTAACTCACAAGTTGTCATCTGTTGTTGAAGCTCTGTGAGACTAGACTCACACATGGCTAGACTTGACTATTTAACCATGAGATTATGTTTATGTTTTGTGGCGTCTCCGGGGGAATAGATAAATGTAATAAGTACGAAAGTACTCACACCACAAACTCTTCTTTTATTTTCGCGAGGTTTCTTCCTTTTCTTTCTTTCGTCTGTCTTCCAAACCAGTCCGCAATCCGTTTTCTCTGTCCTTGTTCAGTCCGTGTTCCAAAAGTTCGTAAAATCCAACAAATCCGCGTCGAGTCCAAATCACAAGCCCTATACCGTTATCCTTTATTTATTCCGAAATCCGTTGTCCTTAAATCTTTATTCACTCCAACCAAACTCCCCTATCTTCTCCAACACGCATTCACCTACTGGCTTCCGCGCCGGTACACTGTTTCCGGGGCATATATATTTTGTTTCCTGATGAGACCCACCTGCGTCTCGTTGTCTTTCAGCCTGAGCCCTTTCCATCTGCGGGTCAGCTGGTTTCTCTTAGCGGCCATCTTGGTCAGCTCTAAGTCAAGTACAGTGAGCAGATCGTTCCTAAAATACCTGTCCTGGATGACCCTCCCTCTGGTCCTCTTACATACCCTCCCCCTGAGATCAGCCCCGTCCTCGGGCTGTCTGGAAAAGAAACAATGCATTCGAGAGAGGGCATCGACATTACCTTGTTTTCTTCCTGGTCTATAAACCGTTTGGAACTGAAACCTCTGGAGACTAAGGCCCCATCGCGTAATCCGATCATTTTTGTCCATGTTCCTTAACAACCAGGTTAGTGGCGCATGTTCAGTATACAAGATGAATCGTCTTCCCAATAAATAATATTTTGAATAATCCAGGGCCCATTTGATCGCAAGACACTCCTTTTCGATTGTGGAATAATGTTTCTCCGCAGGGCTTAATTTACGGCTAATATACAAAATGGGGTCCTCTGATCCTTCAATTTCCTGCGACAGTATGGCTCCAATCCCAGTGTCCGATGCATCAGTTTGTACCATGAATGTTTTGTTAAAATTAGGTACCTGTAAGACCGGCTGCGATGACAAAGTCTTTTTTAGTTCTTGAAAGGCCCTCTCTTCCCTTTCTGTCCATTTTATTTTTTTCAGGGCAACTCGTCTTTGTTAAGTCGTGCAATGGGGCGGCAATGGCGGCAAATCCTGAAATGAATCGACGATAGTAGCTTGCTAATCCCAAAAATGTTCTTATTTGCTTTTTTGTAGAAGGTCTAGGCCAGTTTCTAATTAACTGTACCTTCTGTTCTTGTGGCATGATCATTCCCCTCCCAATCGTATAACCGAGATAATTGGCTTCCTGGGTCCCTAGACAACATTTTTTTGGATTAGCAGTTAATCCTGCTTTCCGCAAAGCTCCGGTTACTGCTCCCAAGTGTAGTAGGTGTTGTTCCCAAGTCGTGCTATGAATTACGACGTCATCTAGGTAGGCAGCCGCAAAATCTCGATGAGGTCTGAGTATGCGGTCCATTAATCGCTGAAACGTAGCAGGAGCGCCGTTTAAACCAAACGGAAGGACCCGATACTGGTATAGCCCCTCCGGGGTGGCAAACGCGGTTTTGGCTTTAGCTTCTTCGGCTAGGGGTACTTGCCAATATCCCTTCGTAAGGTCTAGCGTACTGATATATCGGGCGTTACCTAATCGCTCGATTAGCTCATCTATACGAGGCATAGGGTATGCGTCAAACAACGAAATCTCATTTAATCTTTTGAAGTTATTACAGAACCTAATAGTTCCGTCTGGCTTGGGTATCAGTACTATGGGACTAGCCCACTCGCTATGGGATTCTTCTATTATCCCCATTCTTAACATTTTTTCTACTTCTTCCTTAAATAGTTTCCTTTTTGCTTCAGGTACTCGATAGGGGGCCAACCTTACCCTTTTTCCTGGTTCCGTGATAATCTTATGTTGAATGAGGTGGGTTCAGCCAGGACTTTGGGAAAAAATATCGTTGTTTTGCGACAGGAACTCTTGTAATTCTTGCTTCTGCACCGGAGCCAGGTCCCCCACGGCGACAGCACCCGTTTCTTCTTCCAAAGGATCAGGGGAGAAGTGGGTGAGCAAAACTTCTGCACCATGCCATCTCTTTAGTAAATTCACATGGTAGATTTGATGCTGTCGTCGTTTTTCAGGTTGCTTAACTTTATAAGTGACTGGACCCATTTTTTCCACCACCTCATAAGACCCCTGCCAGGAGGCCAGGAATTTACATTCCGGGGTCGTGACCAATAGCAATACTTTGTCCCCTGGCTGAAATTCTCGCACTATAGCTCCCCTATCATAAATTTGCTGTTGCTGCGCCTGGGCCTTCTCCAGATTTTCCCTCACAATGGGAACAACAATGTTTATTCTTTCCCTCATTTGTTCCACATGTTCAATGACAGTCTGTAATGGTGAAGGCTGATGCTCCCAGGACTCTTTGACCAGGTCTAATAATCCCCGTGGTCTCCGAGCGTATAATAACTCAAAAGGAGAGAACCCAGTCGAGGCTTGCGGTATTTCTCGGATAGCAAACATTAGATAAGGGAGCAATTGATCCCAATTTTTGCCATCCTTTTGCATGGCCTTCCTCAGCATGCTCTTCAGGGTTTTATTGAAGCGCTCCACTTGTCCGTCTGTTTGTGGGTGATAAACAGAGGTTCTGATTTGATGAATACCCAAAAGCTTACTTAGGTCTTGCATGACCTTTGACATAAAAGGAGTCCCTTGATCTGTTAAGATCTTCTTAAGGATTCCCACTCTAGAGAAAACGTGCACTAGCTCTCTAGCTATGTTTTTGGCCGTAGCTGCCCTCAGAGGAATGGCTTCGGGGTATCACCAGTATATACTGATGTCCCTTTGTAGTTTTAATCAGGGGTCCCACTAAGTCCATACCAATCCGCTCAAAAGGAGTATCTATTATTGGGAGGGGAATCAGAGGGTTTTTATAATAAGGTCGTGGGGCAGTTTTCTGACAGGTTGGGCATTCCCGACAATATCTTTCGATGGCCTTGTATATTCCGGGCCAGAAAAATCGAGAAAGTAGCCTTTCAGCCATTTTCTTCACGCCCAGGTGTCCTCCCAGGAGGTGGCTATGGGCCAAGCTGAGGAGTTTCGACTGGTAGGCTCGGGGAATGAGAAGTTGCTCCACTTCTTCTTGTCCTCTCTTCTGGACCTGATAGAGGAGATTGTTTTTTACCATAAAGTAGGGGTAATTCAGGGGACTATTATTATTACATAACTCCCCCTCAATTTTTCTCACATGTCCCCATGCATGTCTTAAATTCCCATCTTCCAGCTGGGCCGTTCCGAACCTACCTCGATGTTCGGGTGGCTCCCAGTCTGGTAAATCCATATTTAAGAACTCATCTCCAAGTTCCGAGCCTTCTCCTGGCTGGTTCGCCTCTCCAGGGGAATCTGTGTTATCATCTGAATCTCCTGGACAGGGGAGTGGTTCATGCCTAGCCAACTGGACAGTATTCAAAATTTGAAGAAAGTGGGGACAGTCACGACCCAACACCACAGGGTAAGGCAATTGTTCAACCACCCCTACAGTCGAACTATACATTCCCATTTCTGTAGTAATGGAACTTTCACAGATGGATACATCTTAGTTTCCCCATGAATGCACGTAATATGTATCCCCACCACTTGCCTGACCTTGGTTCCTTCAGGTAGGGCTGAAGAGGTCACCAGGGTCACCATACTTCCAGAGTCTAACAGGGCCTCGACAGGCTTTTCCCCTATCTTAATTTTAGCGATGTGGGGCGCCTCACAGGACGGAACGCTCGCCGTGAGGTAGTTGCATTTGGCTTCCTCTCTGGTGTCCACTTGCATAGGTTCACCCCAGTTGGGACACTTACTGGCCAAATGTCCCTCTTTATGGCACTTAAAACACCTACGGGACTCTTTCCATGGTCGGGGCCTTTGAACCGATCTTTCCTGAAAAGATGTTGTAAATTGAGGAGGATCTCGATGGTCCCGGTACTTCAGTGACCTCGTTCCATTCCCTGAACTCTCAGGTTTCCTCCTCTCCTCTTCCTTAATCAAGGCTTCTGTGGCATGCTGTTGCTCCACTAAATCAACAGCCTGGTCTAAGGTCTGGGAATCCCCATCACTCACTTTTCTTTTCAAGTGAACAGGCAGACTCCTCACAAAGTGGTCCAATACTACTCTTTCTACCACTTGCCCCGAGTTTAGTTTTTCTGGCTGAAGCCATTTCTTCGCCAGATGAACCAGGTCAAACATCTGAGATCTGGCGGGCTTGTCCATTTGATACTTTCAGTTATGGAACCGGACTGCTCTTATCGCCATGGTTACCCCTAATCTCGCCAAAATCTCCTTTTTTAGAGTTTCATAGTTCTCCACATCCTCTTCTTTAAAATTGTAATAAGCCTTCTGGACTTCCCCAATTAAATAAGGCGCTACTCTCCCTGCCCATTGCTCTCTGGGCCATGCATTCCTGGCAGCTGTTCTCTCAAAGGTGGTTCAATATGCTTCTACATCATCGAGCTCCGACATCTTTTGAAGCCCAATTTCTTCCATCTTACGGGGTTCTCCCCCTGTTACCGAGGACCGCCTAATTTCTTCTCCTAATCTTTGCAATTCCTCTCTCACCAAATTCTGCTCTTCTATAATTCGTTGATTCGTCTCCGTTTGAATCTTATTAGCCTCCTGCTGTGCCTGTATGGCTTCTTGTTGTGTCTTTAAAGCGTGGAACTGAGTTAGGGTGGCTTGGGACAATTGTTGTATTAATTGTTCCATTGTTCTTAGAGAGAGTTCTTACCCAAACCGAGAGAAGAAGAGGAAAAAAAATAAGTCAACTTTTTATTTCCACAAGTCTTAGTCACGATCAGCGGTTGCCCGCATCCTCCACCAATTGTGGCGTCTCCGGGGGAATAGATAAATGTAATAAGTACGAAAGTACTCACACCACAAACTCTTCTTTTATTTTCGTGAGGTTTCTTCCTTTTCTTTCGTTCGTCCGTCTTCCAAACCAGTCCGCAATCCGTTTTTTCTGTCCTTGTTCAGTCCGTGTTCCAAAAGTTCGTAAAATCCAACAAATCCGCGTCGAGTCCAAATCACAAGCCGTATACCGTTATCCTTTATTTATTCCGAAAATCCGTTGTCCTTAAATCTTTATTCACTCCAACCAAACTCCCCTATCTTCTCCAACACGCATTCACCTACTGGCTTCCGTGCCAGTTCACTGTTTCCGGGGCATATATATTTTGTTTCCTGATGAGACCCACCTGCGTCTCGTTGTCTTTCAGCCTGAGCCCTTTCCATCTGCGGGTCAGCTGGTTTCTCTTAGCGGCCATCTTGGTCAGGTCTTAGTCAAGTACAGTGAGCAGATCGTTCCTAAAATACCTGTCCTGGATGACCCTCCCTCTGGTCCTCTTACAGTGTATTAATCTTCCTTGTTATGCACAGAATGATAAGCACCCCAAACACGAGGGCAACGTAGCGGTCGGCTCTGACTTTCCCATCTATACCGATTCACTGCAAGTACAACCCCCCCTCCTTCTCTTGAGTGATGGGCAACAGTTGGATATCTGGGAGAATTGTTTGTTCCACTGGCGTCTGTGAATTCCGCAGATTTTTATCGTCATTAATTTTGTTACGTTATACATTTTAGAAACGTTTCATCTATACAAACACCACAAAACTATTTTCGATTGTATTTCTGAATGTTATGTTACACTTACAGTAGTTCACTGTTTTAAATACATCTAATTAAGAAAGTTAGGTGTTAGCATAAACTATTAGTAATCAATAATATTGAATTTAGCACTGTAATAAGTTGTTGCACTTTCCCCCGCATCTTGTAAAAATATATTTTCATTGTTCAAATATACATTAAATCTGACTATCATATAATAAGTTAAATACAAAACCAAAGAAAAAACAGGGTAAAATATAATTCAAAATATTTTGCTAACAATGTTAACTGTTTATAAATAATCAATTGTATTAACTAAGGAGTAGGATGGCACAGTTATTAGTATACTTTTTGTTTTGTTTCTTTTTCATAAATACAACAGCAGTACCTGATGTCTCAGTGGCTTTCAAAATTAAATTTTGCATGCAAACCTGTGAACTGGCCTGTGATACTGGCCATGTAATATCCTGCATTGTGGAATAATAGTTTATTTTAAAGGATAGAGAAAGCACAGAAAACAGGCAGTTAGATTGATCAGATTAGTATGAAAAGCCATTTAGCAAAGAGGGAATGAGAAGAGTGACAAACTAGTATACTTTAGATCTTTTTTTCTGAACCAGGGAAAATCTGATCGTGTTTCTCTATAACAATAATAAAAAAAACTTTATTTTACATATAACCTTTAAAAGTGGGATCTCAAAGCAATACAGTAGATGTAAAAACAGTTAAAAGAACCACAGATTACAAAGTAAATACCCAACACTGATTGTACCCATCTGCCATGCTAATAAAGCACCTTGAATTGAATTGAATTGAGAGAGAGAGGGGAGGGCGAGCGAGAGCACAGCCAGGACAGGCAAATAAGATACACTCCACAGACATTCACAACAGCGACATATCATTAAACTTTTGCACATATTGTTAAATTATTACTTGTTTTTCAGGAAGTTAAAAAAACACTTGAATTACTTATCCAGGTTCTCGAAATAAAATTATTTTTCAAGCAATGCAACTAACGTCGGGCAACGTGTTTTCTTTAACCCAACATTGACAGCCACATCTTAAATCTTTTCAGTCAGCTCTTTTTTCTCTATTTGAATTGTGGCGATTCAAACAACTTGGGATAACAAGTGGTCTCAAAGTCACCGAGCTCACAGAGCTTCAACAACAGATGACAATTTCCTTAGTCCTTCCTTAGTCTTCCTGAAATTGTCAGATTATGAGTGAATAAAATCATTTAATTAAAAACACGTTTGCATTTGTTTGGGAGCTATATTATGTATTTTTCATATGTTAGATATAATGATGTGTTCCTGCTTACACATTGCACGACTTTAAAAGCTAGAAAAACAGGTTTTGATTTACATTATCTCGCCCACCCCCCCTCTCTCTCTCTCTCTCTCGCTTGCCCTAAACAGACAATACACAGGGGGGAGGGCAAGCGAGAGAGAGAGAGAGAGTTTTTTGCCCTCTGTCAAAAAGTAACTGTACTTACTGGGCTTTGGAGGGGGGGGACATGTCTTTCGCTGTGAATACCTGTGAAACCGGTTTAATTCGTCACAGCCAGCACTCCCGCAGAGAGGGGGGTTGTACTTGCAGTGCATCAGTATAGATGGGAAAGCCAGAGCCGACCGCTACGCCGCTCTCGTGTTTGGGGTGCTTATCATTCTCAGTGCATAACAAGGAAGATTAATAAACATAAATAATCTCATGGTTAAATAGTCAAGTCTAGCCATGTGTGAGTCTAGTCTCACAGAGCTTCAACAGCAGATGGCAACTTGTGAGTTCGATTAAGAATGAATAAAAGCATTTAATTAATAACGCATTTGTGTTTGTCTGGGTGCTGACAAAGTAAAAAACAATTACTTTTTGACAATGAAGAACTGTGTGTGTGTCTCTCTCTATGCTGGCGTTTGTAATCGTTTTTATTTTTAAATACATTTTAGCAAAGTAATGTACCATAAAAGTATTGTGAGACATATTTGGGTTAACATGTTCAGTGTTCAGTGTGTGGTAATTTGTTTGGTATGAGTGAAGTTTTATTTAATCTCTGACCCAGGGAAAAGTGTGGTGTGGACGGCTGAGGTGAGAATGTAGGCTCGCGCTGTTTCCGTTATTCTTTTTGTCTTCTTCTGGCTTGGTCGGATAGTTTTTGTTTTTGTTTTATCAATAAAGTTTGATAATCGGCCAGTGAAAGCTCTGTTGTCCTTCACATGAATGCCTGAAACGTTGTGCCGAACCCAAGATTTTACAGTATTTTTTCTTTAAAATACCAATAACAGCAACATACAGTTTACATAATATGTTGATGTTCCAAAATTAATATCGTTTATGACCTTTATGACCTTCGTTATGCTCTTCGTTAATGTCTAAGCCGGAACACATCATTATATCTCATTTTGTATTTCTTTTTAAAAAAAAATAAAAATCGTTTGCCCAGCCTAACAGTATTGTTGTTATTGTTTTTATCCTGTAAAGCGCTTTGAGGAGCCGCCTTAAAGGCGCCATATACAATAAAGTTCATTATTATTACTATTGTTAATTTGCTGGACAGAGAGGTGAACATTATTACGCAGAAGACAAAGATAGCGATTTACGTTGCATTGTGCATTGTGCTGCTGTAATACAGTTTTAAATAATTAAAAGTCTAAACGGTATCAGCTTTATTTATGGGTTGTAATTTAAAAAAAGTCAAAAACCGCACTCAAAATGCAATTTAGAGCTTTCTGGCAAGAGGAAACACCCAAATTAATAATGTAACATGCCACTGTTTGTTCATGAATAAGGTTATACTGCTATTTCCTTAGATATGCGATTCCATGGGTTTTTTTTTTAATCCCCTGCGGAACCGGGCATCCATAAGAATCAAGTAATAGGTTTAATAGGTTGTCCAAGGTCATTCATTATTAATACTATTAGTAATATCTTCGTTAAAGACTTTAATGGCGACAGCTCAAACATGAGAGGTTGAGCTTTATTATCTCCACCTTGCGGAAATTCCTGATACTATTATTTTACTTGCGGTACCACATGGTATTATGAGGTACTATACGAGATTTTACGGTAACTCGCGGTAGACTGCGTCAAGAGCACCACAAAATAATGCGGTATTGCCTGCTTGTTTTGAATGGCTGCATCTGTACTTGTTGATTTACTGATCGGAATAATTGAAAAGTTCGGGTTCATAGCTGATGCAGTGCGTGCTAATTAGAACAACAGCAACGCTGAGCTCTCAGCACCGTACTGAGCTCAGGTGTTTTTCTAAAGCTGTCAGGTGCAGTTTATTTACATGAAGGAAATCTCTTACTGGATACGATTACAATACAGTAAGTAGAACAGGCTACGTAGTGTGTAGCCTGATGCGTTTAAAAGCAACAGGAGCCAGGCAGGAGTCAAACCTATAACCTCCTAATCCATAGTCAAACACATTAACCATTGCGCCACTAGCTCTGGTGTTACACTGCTGGACTGTAACACAGTGAGCTCAGCACTGCTACTAGCACAATATTACCCCCGGTCCATTTTTTTCCAAAAGTGAGAAACACCTGTTTTCTACATTTTGTCTGTTTTAAAACCATATATCTTTAAACCAAACCAAAACTTTGTCCTTTGCACTGATATTCTGATTCATTTTGATTTCAAAGAAAAAAAAATTACCACCCTTTCAGTTAAGAACCCGATGTGCGGACCGATTAAGCTGCATGGACTCAATCGTTTAACTCTTCTCCATTTGCAAGGTTAAGGTTAATGAAAAAACATTGCTGACTTTGTTTGCCAGCCACGAGTGCTGATTAGCAAGATTTGTATTTCATCTTTTGCAAGTTGCATCCATTTTAAGAAAAACAAGTCGCTTAAGACAGGAAATGAATACTTGCATTTAATTAAGGCTAGCCGTAGGCGATTGTCCATAATGACCAGTTCTGCTCGAGAAGACAGAAAAAAACAGCCACTGGTGGGATTCGGACCCAGGAGCTCCTATTTACTAAACAGGCATTTTAACCAACTAAGCCACACTACCCCATGTGCTTCCCCTTTTTATAGCCACTGCCTTGGGACATCCTTGTTGTGAAAGGCACTATATAGAAATACATTGAATTGAATTGAATTGACAGTGTAAAATGTCGTGTGTGTTGTTTGTTAAATAAGACTGTCTTTATTGATTATTATGCCTCAGATGAAGATCAGATCACATTTTAGGAGCCATTCATGTAGAAATCCAGAGCATTCCAAAGGGTTCACAAACGTTTTCTCGCAAGTGTGCAACATTCACTCCACAAAGAAAACGGGTCATGAAAGCCGACAGATTTTTCAAAGATTTCAGTACTGATGTCACTCCATGTAACTTTAATAACAGTGCAATGATCGAGGAACAGAGTGGGATCGCGGTGGTTTATCAGACCGGTTGGGGCTAGTGGCACACGTCAGGATGGCTGAGCGGTCCAAGGTGCTGTGTTTAGGTAGCAGTCTCCCCTGCAGATGTGGGTTCAAATCCCACTCCTGATAACGAGCTAGTTGGTCTTCCTTTTTCTGAGCTTTTTTGAAACAAATCAACACTAATCAAACACACAGGAATGTTTTCGAAAAGCATTGAGGAGTGGACAGGATGCCCCTTTGGAATAGGGCTCAGAAAATGACGGAGAAGGGAAATTACGTAAGATCCCACACTTTGGAATCTGATTGGACAAAAGGTACGTCGTCTCGCCGTCATGGAATCAAACACCGTTCTCTCACATGACAGGCAGGAATACTCACCACTATACTAACGAGGAGCACTGGCGTGCCGCTCGGAGGTATTTCCTCTTACGGCCACTACTGTTTTCGGGTTTCGGCTTTTATTTGCATTCCTTCCAGAGGAGCGCGTAAAAATGAGTTTCCATCTGCGCCATTCTCACTCCTCCTCTGCTATCGCCACTGCTCGTCCTCGTGCACTAGGAAGACCTATGGAGTCGGTTCTTTCAGCTTTATTAATTGGGTTTTCAAAAGCTAGGAGTAGGGCACAAGACATGCAAACGCATAGAGAGTCATTATCTGCTCCCAGGTGCGAAATGTCATTGGTGGACACAGAATAATATATGCCTAAGGTAGCAGGTCCAAGTGATTTAGTGTTTTAAAAGTAGCAGAAAAAGCAAAACAGGTGCTTTTCCTTTGTTGTGCAGGCACACGACGACACCATAGTCAGCAAGACCTGAAGCTTTGTGGGGAGACCCCAACAGCCTTCTAGCCTGTCGTCCTAACCACTCAGCCACGCCTGCAGAGTACGCCACAGCTGCCGCCACTGCATTCTTGATACAGTCTAACATAGAGTGCTGGGCGGTGGCGGAAACCTTTTTCAAAGTCGCTTTCTGTTTAACAACAACAACAAAAAAAACTTTGACAAACGTGCCTCGCAGGACTTAATGCTGGCTTCAAGTTGGAATGATAAAGTCTCCCCGTCCGGTCAGGAAAAGGGAACTTTGTTAGACAAAATGAAGGACGTAATAATAACAGAGAATTGTGTGCAAGGAATTTAGAAGCTGCGCAGTACTGCAGTTGGAATAGCCTTTTATTAGTGTTAGATGCTGGAATTGCCTTTTTTTTCCGCTCTTATGAATGCGATGTCAACGAAAACAGAACAAACGAAAACAGAACAAAGCACAAAAAACCCTCAAGTCCTACAGTTGAATAGAATGCCGTTACATGTCCAAGCAGTATTTGACTTCATCCTACCATTGCAACACGGGGCATATATGGAAACGAACACACGCAACGAATAGTCTCTAATCAGTCCCTACAGTTGTAAGGCGCCTTGAAGCGTGCACCCCCATCATTAATCTTTGCGCATCTGTGCAAGGTAAACTCTTGAGTAGTCTTTGAAACGGCTCAAAGGAAACACGTGATTGATTCCATGTGCATCTGGGGTTAATTTCTTATTTACATTTAATTCAAGGGAAAGGCTTGGGTCAGTTTCAGACGGTCTCAAACAGCGAGATTCAAGCGCCCCACCTTCAGAGCAGTCTGTACAGCGAGAACGCCAATGGCTCCTCTGTTCCGGGGTGCGGTTGTGACCCCACAACCTGAAGTGTTGGTGACAGACAAATGGAGACTAACAGGTGATGTCCTAGGACATGACTACATCGCGACGCTCTATGGGGGATGGGGTCCTCCGCTTGGAAAAGAGTGCGAGGCCCCTTTAGAAAAAGACTTTGTTAACAGGCATTCCACCTCAGCCTAAACACCTATACTTTGCAAAGCGCATGCTATTAGACAGGCACCTCTGCAAGACCTTAAGAGTCTCTTAAACTAGTGATGGTAAGGTGTCCCCAATGGACGATGTTCGGCTTTCAAATCATCTCTCTGTGGAAGCGCTCAGATGCAGCTGTTTAAGGCTTAGAAGCAGCTGACTGTTTCACTACCTAGCTGATCACTGTCAGTCAGGGAGCTCAGAGGTGAAAAGCCTGTCTGAGAGACAATTCACCATCGATCAGTTCAATATGCTCCGTAGCAGCTCGGCGCATCTGAGATCATCTTGGTTACCCTGTAGCTCAGATGAGTGAGAGCGTGTGTGTGTGTACCACCGTGATTGGATGCCGGTCCTTCTGCTGCCTAGCTTCCCTAATTTCGCAGATCGCTGTAAAAGAGCAAAAAAAAATAAACTGTCTTTTCATCAGCGTGATCGACCCCAGCCAGTGTGCTTCAGTGGCCTAATGGATAAGGTACTGGCCTTCTAAGCCAGGGATTGTGGTTTTGAGTTCTCTCTAGGGTGCTCCTGTCCCATTATGAGTGTACAAATGTCCTTGCCATTTGCAAAGCTACAACCCCACCTTCCTCAGTGAGCGTCCCTGCTTTTCTCTCACATACACTTGTGAGAAAAACTTTTGTAAACAGCTCTTCGGAATGATGTGGATTTCTGCATGAATGGCTCCTAACATGTGATTTACCAACAAGTTCAACTTTTGTCACATCTGTCCACAGAACATTGTTCCAGGAGTTGCTGTGGAACATCCATGTGGTCTTTAGCAAACTTGAGAGGGGCAGTGGTGGTTTTTTTTGGGGGGGAGAGCACTGGTTTTCTCCGTGGTGACCTCCCATGATCACCACTCCTGTTCAGATTTCTTATTATGGTGGACTCATGAACACAGACGTAAGACAAAGTCAACCACCTGTTCGCTAGATCCCATCCCCACTCAGCTAGTCAAAGATTCCCTCGAAGGACTGGCAGGACCTATATTTAGTATGATGAATGCATCCCTTGCGTCAGGCGTTGTACCTCATCAATTTAAGGTAGCGGTTGTTAGACCGCTCCTTAAGAAGTCAAATTTGGATCCCCAAGTTCTTAACAACTACAGGCCTGTCTCAAAGGTCCCATTTCAATCTAAAAGTCTTGAGAGAATAGTTGTGGCCCAACTTCAATCGTATCTGGATTCAAATAATATACTTGAGAAATTTCAGTCTGGTTTCCGCCCAGGCCACAGCACTGAAACTGCATTAACAAGAGTCGTAAATGATATTCTCTTAGCTACTGATGCGGGGAATGCAACAGTGCTTGTGCTTCTAGATCTTAGTGCTGCCTTTGACACGGTTGACCTCTCTGTTTTGTCACACAGGCTGAGTTTGAGGTTGGCTTATCTGGAACCGTCCTTAAGTGGTTTACTTCATATTTAACTCATCGTTTTCGTTCTGTTCAAATATCTAATAATTGTACTGCTTCATCAACGTCACCAGTTCAATTTGGTGATCAGTGCCGGGACCAATATTGCTCTCTCTCTCTACATGCTGCTGCTAGGTAGGATAACACGAAAACATAATTTGAACTTTCATTCATATGCTGATGACACTCAAATATACATTTCGTTTACACCAAACGACAACTCTTCTATTATCACTTTAGTTAAATGCATTAATGAAGGAAAGACTTGGATGTGTGAAAACTTTTTGTTACTCAAATCCGATAAAACTGAGGAGCTGTTGATTGGAGGCAACAATACTGATAGGACTACTATAACTTCAGCACTTAACTCAGAGGATTTAAACATTTGCCTCAAAGAGTCAGCACGTAACCTAGGCGTCATATTAGACACAAGGCTCTTAACAACTTCCATTCTTAAGTGCCTTGGGACACCCTTGTTGTGAAAGGCGCTATATAGAAATACATTGAATTGAATTGAATTGACAATGTAAAATGTCATGTGTGTTGTTTGTTAAATAAGACTGTCTTTATTGATTATTATGCCTCAGATGAAGATCAGATCACATTTTAGGAGCCATTCATGTAGAAATCCAGAGCATTCCAAAGGGTTCACAAACTTTTTCTCGCAAGTGTGCAACATTCACTCCACAAAGAAAACGGGTCATGAAAGCCGACAGATTTTTCAAAGATTTCAGTACTGATGTCACTCCATGTAACTTTAATGACAGTGCGATGATCAAGGAACGCAGTGGGATCGCGGTGGCTCATGGGACGGGTTGGGGATAGTGGTACACGTCAGGATGGCCGAGCGGTCTAAGGCGCTGCGTTTAGGTGGCAGTTTCCCCTGCAGGCGTGGGTTCAATTCCCACTCCTGACAAAGAGCTCGATTGGTCTTTTCTTTGAGCTTTTTCGAAACAAATCAACACTAATCAAACACACTGGCAGGTTTTCGAAAAGCATCGAGGAGTGGACAGGATACCCCTTTGGAATAGGGCTCAGAAAATGACGGAGAAGGGAAATTCCGTAAGATCCCACACATTGGAATCTGATTGGACAAAAGCTACGTCGTCTCCCGCGTGAAAGGCGGGGATACTCACCACTGTACTATTTTTAATGGAGAATGACTTTGAAAAAGGTTTCCGCCGGCACCTCGCGATCCATGTGAGATTGTAGCAAAAACGCAGCAACGGCAGCGCTTGCTGTAGTCGTGGCCGAGTGGTTAAGGCGATGTACTAGAAATCCATTGGGGTCTCCCCGCGCAGGTTCGAATCCTGCTGATTACGGTATCCTCCTCACGTCGTGGTGTGCCGGCGCAAGCAAGGAAAAGTGCCTTTCTGCTTTTCCTGGTGGTTTTAAAACGCGAGATCGCTTGTACCCGCTGCCTTGGAAAGAAATGCTTCAGGGTCCGCAAACGGCATTTTGCAGCTGGAAGCAGATGGCGACGCTTTTTGCGGTCGCGTGTCTTGTGCCCCATTTCCGGCCTTTAACATTGAATCAATAAAGCTGTTAGAACCGACACCATAGGTGCTTTTCTTACAACTTTTGATCTGACTCAGTTTCGGAATGCAATTCCTGAACACTGCGAGAGACAACCTAGGCTGCCAAAAGTCTCCGAAACCAAATTTTGATAGCAGAAAATTCTCACTCGTCCAGAAGTTCCCTTGGGACCCAACGTCCAGCACAGAGTGGTAAGAAAGCGTCTTTTTTGGAGACCTTTGCAGTGTGCATTGGTGGTTCAGTGGTAGAATTCTCGCCTGTCACGCGGGAGGCCCGGGTTCGATTCCGGGCCAATGCAGTGGCTTTTGCAGCGAGCGGCTCCATCACTTGCATCCCCTTTCAACTCGCAACTGAAAACCCACTGAAGCTTAGAAGCTGTGAGCCAGGTCAGTACCCGGATGAGGGTGACCTACAGGGAAAAGCAAAGCTTACAGCTGGAAACGGTGTTAATGGAGCCAGCGGTGGGGCGCTCCCCCTGAGGTCTGTGCGGGTCCCAATGCCCCAGTATAGTGACAGAGACGCTGTGTGGTAAAAAGGCGCCAACTTTTGGATGAGATGTAAAACCGAGTCATAGCTCTCTGTGGTCATTAAAAGTGACCACCAAAACCTTTGACAAAAGCTCTTAGTAATTGATGGTCTTCAATAATGCTTCTCCTTTAGGTACATTTGAAATCAGCTGAAAAATGCTGTGAAATGGGGGGGCACTTCAGGCCAGTGTAGGATTTGGGTTACAAGAACCATTAAACAGCACGAGAAAGCCCGTACACTGAATCGCTGGGCTTTCTATTCAAAGAAGGACAAAAGAAACTTCCCTGAATTCCATTTTTTGCAGCACAGAGAGGACAGCGGGCACGAGGCCTGTTAGCTCAGTTGGTTAGAGCGTGTTGCTAATAACGCCAAGGTCGCGGGATCGCTCCCTGTTCGGGCCAGGCAGTCTCCTCCTCTCTTGCCAAAACCCGTCGCTTTCTTGCTGTGGAGCGATTGGTGGTAATGCGAAGACGCCACATACTGCCGACAGACGAGAGTGTTGCGGGAGAAGAGAGAAGTGATGGAAGATTGAAGAGTGTCCTAGGTGGAGCCAAGATGAAGTGTCACAATTGCATAGGGGAGGATTTCAAATGTTTAAGATGGTAAAAATAACCGGAAGTGATCCCCCAGTCCGGCGCAGTCTGACGTACTTCTGTCATATAAAGTGAAACCAGATGTCGAACTGGAGCCTCACCATTTGCATAAGTGAGGCTCCAGTTATACATCTAGTTTCACTTTAAATGACAAAACTGAAGAGACTTAAAAGAGCTGGAGAGGATTTCTTACAACTTTTGAGCCGGCACAGTTTTCGAAAACGTTTTCTTCACGCTGCACTATACAACACAGACAGCCAAGAGTCTCCAAAACAAAACGAATTGACAGATAGGAGAAAAGTCCCACTCGTCCTAAAGTTCCCAAAATCCAGCACTGAGCGTAAACAAAGTGTTCAAGTAGCGTGGGAATGCTACCCCTAATCCTAGCTGGAGTTTGAGCGTCTGGTTCAGAGTTTGCTCAAGAGTTTACCTTTCACAGATGCGCAAAGATGAATGTTGAGGGTGCACGCTTCAAGGCGCCTTACAGTGCAGGGAGTGATTAGAGACGATTCGTGACGTGTGCTCGTTCCCATATACCGTACGCCCCGGATTGCAGTGCTAGGATGACGTCCAATACCGCATCGGCACGTAACGGCATTATATTCAAGTGCAGGACGTGAGGATTTTATTTTGTTCGTTTTGTTCTGCTCTGCTTTGCTTTGTTTTGCTTTCCATGGCGTTCGTAAGAGCGTCAATAAAAAGGCGATTCCTGTGTCTAACACGAATGTAAGAGCTATTTCAAGTGCGGCTTCTAAAATGCTTTAGCACACGTGAGCACACGTCACGAATCGTCTCTAATCACTCCCTGCACTGTAAGGCGCCTTGAAGCGTGCACCCTCAACATTCATCTTTGCGCATCTGTGAAAGGTAAACTCTTGAGCAAACTCTGAACCAGACGCTCAAACTCCAGCTAGGATTAGGGGTAGCATTCCCATGCTACTTGAACACTTTGTTTACGCTCAGTGCTGGATTTTGGGAACTTTAGGACGAGTGGGACTTTTCTCCTATCTGTCAATTCGTTTTGTTTTGGAGACTCTTGGCTGTCTGTGTTGTATAGTGCAGCGTGAAGAAAACGTTTTCGAAAACTGTGCCGGCTCAAAAGTTGTAAGAAATCCTCTCCAGCTCTTTTAAGTCTCTTCAGTTTTGTCATTTAAAGTGAAACTAGATGTATAACTGGAGCCTCACTTATGCAAATGGTGAGGCTCCAGTTCGACATCTAGATTCACTTTATTTGACAGAAGTACGTCAGACTGCGCCGGACTGGGGGATCACTTCCGGTTATTTTTACCATCTTAAACATTTGAAATCCTCCCCTATGCAATTGTGACACTTCATCTTGGCTCCACCTAGGACACTCTTCAATCTTCCATCACTTCTCTCTTCTCCCGCAACACTCTCGTCTGTCGGCAGTATGTGGCGTCTTTGCATTACCACCAATCTCACCACAGCAAGAAAGCAACGGGTTTTGGCAAGAGAGGAGGAGACTGCCTGGCCCGAACCCGCGACCTTGGCGTGATTAGCACCACGCTCTAACCAACTGAGCTAACAAGCCTCGTGCCCGCTGTCCTCTCTGTGCTGCAATTCTTTGAATAGAAAGCCCTGCGATTCAGTGTACGGGCTTTCTTGTGCTGTTTAATGGTTCTTGTAACCCAAATCCTACACTGGCCTGAAGTGCCCCCCCATTTCACAGCATTTTTCAGCTGATTTCAAATGTACCTAAAGGAGAAGCATTATTGAAGACCATCAATTACCAAGAGCTTTTGTCAAAAAGGCATACTGGGGCATTGGGACCAGCACAGACCTCAGGGTGAGCGCCCCACCACTGGCTCCATTAACACCGCTTCCAGCTGTAAGCTTTGCTTTTCCCTGTAGGTCACCCTCATCAAGGTACTGATCTGGTCACAGCTTCTAAGCTTCAGTGGGTTTTCAGTTGCAAGTTGAAAGGGGATGCAAGTGATGGAGCCGCTTGCTGCAAAAGCCACTGCATTGGCCGGGAATCGAACCCGTCTTAACATATCTTAAGCAGCTCCAACAATTACAGCTACACATCAAAGGACAGGACTTGAGACAGGACCAACCGGTCATCTCATGCTACACATCAAAGGACAGGACTTGAGACAGGACCAACCGGTCAACTAATGCTACATATCAAAGGGCAAGACGAATACACATGAAGCTGAAACAAAACAACTTCCTGAGATCATACTGTATATAAGAGCTGGGAAACCCTTGCAGTTTGTCTGCCCTGCGGGGCAGACCCAACGCGCGTTGATGTCCTTATTGAGCTCAATAAAACAACTGAATCCACAAAGACTGTGTCCTGCTCCTGTGATGAAGGATTTCCCACAACAATTTGGCGTAGTCGGCAAGGATTCTCCAGGTCTCCGGTAATTCCCAGACGGCACACAGGGCGAGTATATTTTATACGTTACCACCCAATTAGGTTACCGTAAGGGAAGGGTTAGGGTTAGGGGGTTAGGGTTAAGGTAGGGGAACAAAGCTCTTTCTCCCAGATTTTCTCTAAGACGGGACCATCTGGGACAAGGAGTGTTGCACTCTCCTTCCAACGACTGAAACCCTCCCAGTTTATTTTCTGATGTTCAGGCCATGTGGAAAGGTAGTCTGAAGTCTTTTGATCCACTCCGTTTCCTTTTTCTTTCTTTCCATCTCTGTCCAGTTGGGGTTGCTCTCCAGTCCTGTGGCCTCCAGCGCTTCGAGCCCGTGTTGTAGGAAGTGTGCCACCAGGTGAGTCCTCCTTTCCCGCTGGTTCCGGATGTTGTACCTGTGTTGTGCCAGTCGGGTTCGGATGGAGTTACCTGTTTCCCCCACATAGGTCACCCCGCACGTTTTGCACTGGATGCCATAGACAGCGTTATTGGTGTTTTCTGAGAGCGCCCTTTGCAACTGGAGGATTTCTTTGGTTTTGTTGTTTTGGATGGTTGTTTTTTGTTTGAAGTGTTTGGCTTTTGGTATATTTGGTCTGTTTTGTACCGGTTTTAGTTTGCTTTGGATTAAATAATCCTGTAGGTTTTTGTTGTTTCTATATGCAGATATGATTTTGTGTTTCCTCAGTAGGTTTGTGTTTTCTAATATCGTGGTGAATGTAGACTTTAGTGTTTGGTTGGTTATTATGCTGAGTTGGGAGTATGTTGTGATGAGGGGTATTATTTTGCTGTCATCAGGTGTTTTTCTGTTTAGAAATGCTTGTGCCACATTTTTGAGGAAACTTCGTGTGTATCCTCTCTGGCGTAGAGCTTGGAAGAGTATGTGTTTGGCTTCCTCAAAGTCTTGTTGTTGTGTGCAGATTTTGTGGAAGCGTAGGAGTTGTGATTTTACCAGTCCTTTGAAAGTATGTTTTGGGTGGAAGCTGTCTTTGTGCAGTAAGCCGTGTGTGTCCGTGTCTTTGAAATATACCTTGATGTCCAGTTTGCCTGTGTTGTTGAAGGAGGAACCCTTGTATGTGGTGGTGTCTAGGAAGTCTATGTGGTTTTCATGCTTGGTGTATTTGAGTTTAATGGACCTGTGGTGTGTGTTGAGGGTGTTAATGAATTCTTGAAAGGCCTGTGGGCCGTGCGTCCAGGTTCCCCAGATGTCGTCAAGGTACCTGAAGTAGTGTGTAGGTTTGTGTGTACATTTTGGGAATACTGTGGCTTCCCAATGGGCCATATAGATGTCAGCATAGGCCGGAGCAAAGCGTTTCCCCATAGCAGTTCCTTTTATTTGTAAGTAGTATTGCTCTTCAAATTCAAAATCATTTTTGTTGAGGCTACTTTCCAATAGCTTCAGAATTTGTGTTTCTGGTCTGTTGCGGTCAGGGTATTTGAGAAAGCACTCCTGGACTGCTTTCAGTCCCTCCGTAGTTTCAATGTTGGTGTATAAACTGTCAATGTCAATGGTGAACAGAAAGGCTCACTGTTGTATTGTAGCATTTTTGACTTTGGCTACAAAGTCATAGGTGTCTTTGATGTAACTTGGGTGGTGTTTAGAAATGGGGTTGAGGAAATGGTCTAGATATTCTGCTATTCTGTAGGATTCACTGTTGCAGTCGGACACTATGGGCCTCCCAGGTGGAATTTCGTAGGGGAGTGGCCATGTTTCTGGGGCTTTATGAATTTTGGGGAGGAGGTAGAAAATCCTCGGTCATGGTGATTCCTCTCCTCTTAGGTAGAATGCCTGTTTTTTTGTTAGGTGTTTTAGTTCAACCAGAGTTTGTAGGATTTACCCTATTTCTAGTGCTGTTTGTTTGTACAGCGGTTCTTCGAAAGTAGTATAGTGTTCCTGATTATTTAATTGTCTGTGTGCTTCTGCAAAGTATTGTTCTCTGTCCATGATAACTATTGCACTCCCTTTGTCTGCTGGTTTTATGACTATATGTTTGTTTTCCTTTAAATGTTTTAAGGCTATGGTTTCCTCCTTTGTTATGTTGTGTGAGTCCCTGTATGGTCGGAGTTTTCGTAGAATTCTGTTGTCCTCTTGAATGATTTCCTGGATTTCTGGTGGCAGTTGGTTTTCCCCTGGTTCCCAGCTGGATTTAGGCAGGAAGGAAACCCTTTCTGTGTCGGTGTCTTTATCCTTAAAGAAGGCGGTCAGTTTAAGGTGACGGTGGTATTGTCGGATTTCGCTTTTCAGTCTGGTTTTCTGACCTCTCTTTGTCCCTACTGTGGGGACAAATGATAAGCCCTTATTGAGGAGGTTGATTTGTTCAGTTGTGGGGTGGAAGTTGTTGCTTAGATTTACAATATTTTTGTTGTTCTTGTCCCCCTCTTTTTCTGTGGCTTTGGGGATTACCAGTTTAAATGTTGTGACCAGTGGTCTAGCATTTTTTGAGCTGTTGCGGTGGTCCAGTGAATTCCATCTCTTTCTGTCTTGAAAAGGGTTTCTTCCAGTTTGGGGAGGTATGGCATGTTTTGCTGTATGTGATTGTTTATTGTGTCCAGATTTTTCCTGAATTCTGGTTGCAGGTGTCATGGAAATATAACTATCAAGGAAGCCACAAGAGAGAGTTCTCACCTGAGTAAGGTCTTTATTTCAATATTGCAATATTGGGAGCCCTGCTGCCACTTCGCAAAGTGCAATCAGAGACTCAATTTGTTACAAGCAGTACAGGGTTTTTATAAGACGTTGCACTGTAAAAAAGCTCAGCGCTTTGTCCCTTCTAAAACTTCCCCTTTTCCTAAGACAAAACAGATTACATCATAGAGCGAGAGAAGAAGCACTAGATTTGTTATTCAAAGCTAATCAGTTACTTTCGGTTAATTCTAACGACCCAGACAGCATATATTGTTTTGGAACATTGTCTTCTAAAGTAACCTAAACAGTGTACTTTGTTGACGCACTGTTTTCTAAAAGTCTGCACGTACTGTAGCACAGCAATTACATCCTTGAAATATATTATCTAAAAGCACCAATATATTTTTTGCAAAGCTCTCTACATTTTAAGAATCAATTTACTTATTAGATTTCCACTTCAATTCCCTCCTTTTTATTCTTGAAAATGATTAAAAGTTAGATTCTTCATATGGACTCCCAGGAGGCTCCCATACTTTGGATTCTTGCGTTCTTACCAGAACATACTGATGCGCAAACATATTCATTACCATATTTCAAAGCATTGGAATAATATATTTTGTACAGCAACACAAAAACAGAAAGACAAGTATCACAGCTACTATAATCGGTGTTAGTAACTTAAAGAAAAACATTCCCCCTAGCCCAAACAGTGATTCTAACCAGGAGAGAAATGGGTGAGGCTGTAGAATGAGGCATTAAAGCACATACATAACAAGATGCATTAAATTTCTTTAACTTTACAGTATGATTTATAAATTTGTACCACAAATTACTCATATCCCCCTCATTATCAGTTTCATTCAGCCAGTTTGTATACAAAGAGGCTTCGCGTTTAGATTCTTCCTCTTTCTGGGTGGTGACAGGCTTCCACATAAAAAGGAAAAAGGCTGTGCACATCAGTCCCAAGCATGTGATCCCCATCTGTCCTTGTGGAGACATCACTCCTGCTCTTTGCTCAGCTCGTTTGTGACCTTTTTACAGTGGGAAGCATGAATTCAGGGCACCTGGCACGGCCCCCTCCACCTGAGCGAACACCACCTCTTTTTCCTGTCTTTCACCAGAATCCAGTCTCCTTATTCACACATTAGTTCTTACAGCACAGATTACTCCCTGTGGGCTGGAGCCCAGCATTTTTCTTAGGGTTTTTTTTTACAAGATTGGTCAACAGCTGGGTAATAACTCTGGGAAAAATCTACACATTGTTCCACTGCCTCAGCTGTGCCGATTTGCAGAACAATTCTAGCTGAAGTTGTAAAATTTCTCTTTGGTCCGTTCCTGCAAAACATCTTATTATGAACAAACAAACCATAATAATAATTAGCATCTAGGGGAATCACTCCCAAGGGTAACCCCCCTTAAAACTATATTGTTCTACCCATCAGGTTCTGCCACTAGATAAGAGAACCTTTCCCATGAAATCATTTTTTGACCTTCATGTCCCCTTCAGGGCGTAGAATTAGCACAGAAGCAGCAGCTTTAGTCCACATGTTTTTCAAGCAGGATATTAACAGTATGATCATAACGAATAATACCAGACACACAAATATGTATTGAACCAGAGACCCTCTCCAGGTTCCTAGCACAGACTGTAACCATGCACCAATGCCCCAATTATCTGTATTATAATTATGATATATATTTTTCTTCATCATAGATGTGCTTTGCTAAGTCATTCATTTGCTAATAATTGTCTAGAATACAAGTACTGTTTAGTCTTTGCTCACCTAAACAGCTGTCTATCACCCTAATAGAGAATGGCCTAAAACTGTGATTATAGCGAGGAGCATACAGTTATTTCCATTCTAATACATCTGAGTTACACTCAGACTAAAAGCAGGGCTATTTACCCATGCCAATAAACCTAAATAATCACCTCTATCAAAGGGGATTACTCCCATGAGCATCTTTTATAGCAATACAATCCCAACATGAGCTCTGATTATTATTTGTGGCTGACTGATAAAGTATTGATTCCATATCCCCATTTATCAAAGTAAAACTCCTTACACTTAACAGGTACACTGTCGCCCCCCCTCAGGAAGCTCAACAAACACAGAAACAGTGACAATATAATAATTAATGTTCACTCAGTCTCTGGTGCAGTGGTTCGGTGTCGGCGCAATGCGTAGATCCAGCGATCTCATGATATCAAACAGGCTCTATTACATAGTTCTGTTTGATCCAGCCCGCATCCCATGGCGTTCCTTCAGTCTGATGTCTAGTCGATCTTTTAGACTTCTGTTCCTTCATTCCACTGTTCCAGCAGACTCAGGGTGATCTCAGTCCATCTCACCCCGAATAATGCAGCCACAGCCTGTCCCTTGATCATGATACAAGCGGTAGGGCAGTGCCCACCGAGGGCTTATCTCCATCATCAAGTGTTTGGTAGACACAGAGGCAGTGACAGCAACCCACTGGGAAAACAGATTATAAGAGCCAAGGTTTCCCTTTACAATTGTAAATTGTAAACATTTGCTTCTGCATGAAAGGTTTCTCAGGAGCAGGCCTTTTGAGCTGTAGCACCTGCACCTGAACTGTAGTTGAGTTCCTTTGATAAGCATCAAATTGAGATACCACATAAGTGGCTACTGCTTCAAACACGGTCCCCACCCAGGTTTGGGTAACCGGCACACCATTTGACTCACACCCAGGTGTCCGACAGAGTGCATTTGTCGAGCTACAAAGGGCATTAGGCTGTGAGTGCATGCAGAGCGTCCAGTGTGCTGGCAGCACCACACTCTTTTCTAACCATGTCCTTTTCTCTGCTTTAGAGGCCTCAGCCTGAATATCCTGTAGCTGTCCCCTTTTCACCAACAGAGGTTTCACAGGGGTCTCAGACTCCTGTTCTACAAGTACTGCTCACCTGACAGCTACATCTGCAAAGTTGTTCCCTCGAGTTACTGGAAACATTTCTTTATTATGTGATTTACACTTTACCACAGCTACTTCAGTCAGCAGCTGCAAAGCTTCTAACAGTTCAGAGACAAACCCAGCATTCTTAACTGGAGTCCCTGCCATGTTGGGGAAATCCCTATTCCTTCACTGCCATCCAAAATTGTGGCATACACCAAATGTATATATACAGTCTATATAAATTGCTACAATTTTCCATTTAGCATATTTACAAGTTTCAATTAAATCTTTTCATTCGGTCTGCTAGTTCTACACCAGATTATTCACAGTTTATACAGCCAGGCAGGTAGCCTGCACAACACATAAACACGGCCCCTTGGCCACCGCATCAAGGGGTCCTGAATAATAATAACCCACCAGACGATGCCTATCTCCATGCTCCTGCACCAGCACAACGGCTCACAACCCATTTCTTTCACTTACATACAGATTACATACAGATGATCCGTCTGAGGGAATCCAGTCCAGGGCCAGTGTCTGCAAGAAAGCTTGTTTCAAAACATCAAAAACGGTTTCTGCTGCAGGGGTCAAGGCAATTTTGTCTTTAGACTGCACTACCCCCCTTAAACCAATATGTCACTAGACAAGCTCGTTCTGAGAAGGTATTCACCCTGGCTTTATCATGTAGTTGGTTTTATACTCCTTTTTTTCCTCTCAAGATCCAATACTTGGAGTAGCCCGGCCTTATGGATTCCCTCATTAGGTAAAACAATCACAATATCACATAACTCTATTGAGTTAGTTTACATAAATGCTATTTCATGCAGTAATTCCTTATAAAATGCTGCAGTCTGGGCCTAAAATAGGTCTGGGGTGTCCCCCACCCACATCAGTAGTTGAAACTGTACATCTTTTCCCAAGCAGACTGTGACAGCTTATATTTGCTTTAAACACAACCCTTGCACCCCTTCTCCTGTAGCCTCCTGTTACCCGTTAGAAAACGTTATATCACATCTTTATGCTGTTTTAGTCTAAAAACAGGACAGCTGTGCTCCTGTGTCCCCCAGTTACTGCACACTGTAAGATTATTTCACTTTTATTTAAATCCTGAGATAAATTTAGGAAGGCTACAGAGGGGTTTACTAGATTAAAACTGTTAGTTCACACACGGCTCTCGTTTCAGCTTCTGACATGTTCTTTAATTGTGAAATCAAGCCTCTTTCTTACAATTTCTCCAAAAAACACCTTTTTTTTTAGTAACTGCACACCAGCTTATTAGTAGTTTTGTCTTTGGGGTTTTATATCTCCGTATAACATTAAAGTCGCACAATAATTTCGACAAACTGGCGGCTCCCTTTTCTCCTCCTTGGGAGTCTTTTTACCTCCCATTTGCAGCACTCGCACTTCTGCATGCATGCTTCGCGAGTTATTAAATCAAATCTGTCTCCGCTGTCCGTAATATCAGGAAAGCATAGTTGTACATTCTTGGCAACATCAGGTTTTAACCCACTCAAGTAAATTTGTTTTATTACTGTGGAAGTATCTTCATTCACTTCCTTTTCATCGGCTAACCCCGAGTATACTATCCATAAAGCTATAAACCTTTCTGTAAAATCTGAAACATCCTCACTTCCTTCTGCTGACATGCTGTTACTTTTCTCTAATCAGTTTTCGGTGGGTAATGCTCTTTCAAAAATCTCCACACTAATTCCCACCCTTCTCCCAGATTCTCTCTCAAGGCGTTCTATTTCTTCTTTTGCTTTTTCTTTTTCTACATATACAACTTCGTTTCGTTCAGCCATTGCTTTTAGCTTTTCCATCAGGGATTTTTGCGTCTCATCTATGATATTCTGTTGAATTCTCAAATATTCCTCTAACTATTGTTTATTTTTATCCAAATGTTCATTCACTTTTCTACATTCCTGTTCAGCCTAAATTCCGTCTGACAGTCAATATTTCTTTTAAGTTTCACTTTGGATGAATCAAACTTTTTTTTTTTCTTCACACCAAACCATTTTCACTTCTCCCACGCGCCCCGCGGAATCCCCCAGTCGAGACAAACTGACAAACTATCACAATTCGGGAACACGGACCAGGTTCCAAATCCTGGCTTTAAACACACAGTTGAATCGAGTTACCATTTTCGGCTCTTCTGCGAGTACAGTTCTAGTTACTACCTTCAGCCGTACTACAGTTGTGTACCAGGATGCAACACCTGGATTTTTTCGCACGGGCAGGGCGAGACGCTATTCCTTCAGCAATCCCTCTTTTTCTACCCCACCTTCACAAAACAGGCATCTAAAAACACATACACCATTAACTCATTTTTCTGTTGTACTCGCTTCAGCTTCAGGAAAACCCTGAACCCACCACAGCAACATGGATAGGACAAGGGACTTTTTAGAAAAGAGGAGTCCTTACCTCTTTTTAGAAGCGGCCGCCTAACTTTTCCTCTCCATGTCCGTGTGGTTTAATTTAGATGGATACTTCTTCATCATTTGGGTCACGTATCCGCCAATCTGCCTCCTCCTTTTTAGAGGACGTTGTAAACCTTTAGGAACAATATGATCTAGCAACAAGGTTATGTCACTGTAATTAGGCTTAAGACAATCAAGAACAAGGCTTGCCTTTCTTCTAAATTCTTTACGATCATCAGGCAATTTAGGAAAATACTTAACTAATGCAAATAATTCACTAGGAGACCAATGTCAATGTACATATGCTGGAGTTCCTTCTGGACCTGGAAAAGTGCACATTGGCATTTCACGAACAAGTGAAAAGGCTTTGGCTCCGGACCGCTTTCTAATTTCGGTGGAGACTTTTTCTTTTTAGTACGCATGGCCATGACTTTAGCTGCAGCTTGCTGTTCTTTAGTTTCAAGACTAGTCTTTTTTGAAGCTTCCCATTATTTCTGTGATTCCTCTTTCCATTACATAAGTTTTCCAATTCAATTTCTTTCCTTTCTTCTCTTTCTCTTCTAAGTTTCCCCTTCTTCAGGAAACTTCTTTTTTCTAATTCAACTTTCCTCTGTTCATTCTGATTCACTTACAAAGATCCTTCATAGTTATGGGCCCCTAATTATCATATATAAATTATGTGCAAGTTCCCTTACACCTATTACCCTAGCTTTACAGTTCATGAACATAAAAAATGTTTCTACTCTAACCCAGGCTATAATTGTTTCTCTGAATTTGTCGTACATGTACTTTTGCTGGACTGCTCGGTCCCATTTTCGTCTTTGAATTTTAATTTCCCAATTTTACCGATCGGTGCCTTACTTAGAACCTTATCACATTAACTACTCCGCAGAGCAAAAACCACACGTCTGTGTTAAGATAAGTTCTTTATATGAGTCCCAGACTCATCAAACCCGCGTGAGAACACCCCTGTGGCTCGCTTCTCAAACTATTAATTTTAAAGGATCACTTACTGACGTCAGACAGCTGCCAATTCTCCAGACGCGTCTCTGGAAGGATAAACAGTTTATCCTCCGAGGTTCGTCCAATTTTGCTAAAATTGTCCGGGTCTGGATGGAGTTTCAGCAGCCGTTCGCGTTCAGGTTTGTGATCCCGGACGAGCCCCCAAATTGTCATGGAAATATAACTATCAAGGAAGCCACAAGAGAGAGTTCTCACCTGAGTAAGGTCTTTATTTCAATATTGCAATATTGGGAGCCCTGCTGCCACTTCGCAAAGTGCAATCAGAGACTCAATTTGTTACAAGCAGTACAGGGCTTTTATAAGACGTTGCGCTGTAAAAAAGCTCAGCGCTTTATCCCTTCTAAAACTTCCCCTTTCCCTAAGACAAAACAGATTACATCATAGAGCGAGAGAAGAAGCACTAGATTTGTTATTCAAAGCTAATCAGTTACTTTCGGTTAATTCTAACGACCCAGACAGCATATATTGTTTGGGTACATTGTCTTCTAAAGTAACCTAAACAGTGTACTTTGTTGACGCACTGTTTTCTAAAATTCTGCACGTACTGTAGCACAGCAATTACATCCTTGAAATATATTATCTAAAAGCACCAATATATTTTTTGCAAATCTCTCTACATTTTAAGAATCAATTTACTTATTAGATTTCCACTTCACAGGTCTCTGGAGTAATCAATCAGTGGGATGTATATTTCTGCAGATGGGAAGGATCCCTTAGCTTCCCGTAGCATCTGTTGTAGTTGTTTGATAGCTGTTTCCTTTGCTTTTTGTGCCTTGTTATTGATTCCAAAGGATAGAATGATTTTCTACACTCCTGTGTTCCGGGGAGTGTGTTGTAGGAGGTTTGCTGCGTTGTAAAATGATGCTCCTGGGTAGCTTTCTATCTGTAAATCTGGATTTTCATAGGGGGGTATTCTTGATAAATTGGAGTCCCCTATGAAGAGCCAGCGTTTGTGGGTTTCCAGCTTCCAGTCCGTTAGCTTTCTTGTGGTCTTGTCATGCCGGTGTGGTCGGTATCTTGGTTGGGCTGGTGGTGGTGTGGGGGGGTAAAGGTCGGGGTCTGAGTCAAGGTTAGGGTTAGGATCAGGGTTGGGGTTAGGATCAGGGTTAATGTCAGGGTTAGTATTTGGGTTAGGGTTAGGATCAGGGTCGGGGTTAGGATCAGGGTTAATGTCAGGGTTAGGATTAGGGTTGGGGATAAGGTTAGGGTTAGGGTTGGTGTCGGGGTTGGTGTTAAGGTCAGTATAAGCGTTAGTGTTAGGGCTGAGGTTAGGGTCAGAGCTAGAGTCCTGGGAAAGGTGTACCCTGGTGGTGCTGTTTGGGATACAGATTCCAGTTAGGGTGTTTCTCATGGTTCCCTCTGGTCTTCTCTGCTTTCTTCGGATCCTTTGTGGCATGGGGATCGGAGGAAAGTCATCTATTTCTGGAGTATATGATCTGGATCTCATGGGGCCAGATTTCTGGGTTGGATGTCTGCTTTCCCAGTGTCTCTTCCTAACCCTAACACTAATCTTAACCCTGACATGAACCCTGATCCTAACCCCGATCCTGATCCTAACCCTAACCCGGACTCCAACCCCGAGCTTTACCCCTCCACACCACCACCAGCCCAACCAAGATACCGACCACACCGACATGACAAGACCACAAGAAATCTAACAGACTGGAAGCTGGAAACCCACAAACGCTGGCTCTTCATAGGGGACTCCAATTTATCAAGAATACCCCCCTATGAAAATCCAGATCTACAGATAGAAAGCTACCCAGGAGCATCATTTTACAATGCAGCAAACCTCCTACAATACACCCCCCGGAACACAGGAGTGGAGAAAATCATTCTATCCTTTGGAATCAATAACAAGGCACAAAAAGCAAAGGAAACAGCTATCAAACAACTACAACAGATGCTACGGGAAGCTAAGGGATCCTTCCCATCTGCAGAAATATACATCCCACTGATTAATTACTCCAGAGACCTGCAACCAGAATTCAGGAAAAATCTGGACACAATAAACAATCACATACAGCAAAACATGCCATACCTCCCCAAACTGGAAGAAGCCCTTTTCAAGACAGAAAGAGATGGAATTCACTGGACCACCGCAACAGCTCAAAAAATGCTAGACCACTGGTCACAACATTTAAACTGGTAAGCCCCAAAGCCACAGAACAAGAGGGGGACAAGAACAACAAAAATATTGTAAATCTAAGCAACAACTTCCACCCCACAACTGAACAAATCAACCTCCTCAATAAGGGCTTATCATTTTTCCCACAGTAGGAACAAAGAGAGGTCAGAAAACCAGACTGAAAAGCGAAATCCGACAATACCACCGTCGCCTTAAACTGACCGCCTTCTTTGAGGATAAAGACACCGACACAGAAAGGGTTCCCTTCCTGCCTAAATCCAGCTGGGACCCAGGGGAAAACCAACTGCCACCAGAAATCCAGGAAATCATTCAAGAGGACAACAGAATTCTACGAAAACTCCGACCATACAGGGACTCACACAACATAACAAAGGAGGAAACCATAGCCTTAAAACATTTAAAGGAAAACAAACATATAGTCATAAAACCAGCAGACAAAGGGAGTGCAATAGTTATCATGGACAGAGAACAATACTTTGCAGAAGCACACAGACAATTAAATAATCAGGAACACTATACTACTTTGGAAGAACCGCTGTACAAACAAACAGCACTAGAAATAGGGTAAATCCTACAAACTCTGGTTGAACTAAAACACCTAACAAAAAAACAGGCATTCTACCTAAGAGGAGAGGAATCACCACGACCGAGGATTTTCTACCTCCTCCCCAAAATTCATAAAGCCCCAGAAACATGGCCACTCCCCTACGAAATTCCACCTGGGAGGCCCATAGTGTCCGACTGCAACAGTGAATCCTACAGAATAGCAGAATATCTAGACCATTTCCTCAACCCCATTTCTAAACACCACCCAAGTTACATCAAAGACACCTATGACTTTGTAGCCAAAGTCAAAAATGCTACAATACAACAGGGAGCCTTTCTGTTCACCATTGACATTGACAGTTTATACACCAACATTGAAACTACGGAGGGACTGAAAGCAGTCCGGGAGTGCTTTCTCAAATACCCTGACCGCAACAGACCAGAAACACAAATTCTGAAGCTATTGGAAAGTAGCCTCAACAAAAATGATTTTGAATTTGAAGAGCAATACTACTTACAAATAAAAGGAACTGCTATGGGGAAACGCTTTGCTCCGCCCTACAGATGCAGCCATTCAAAATGCGCGGGCGATACCGCATTATTTTCCGGTATGCTGTACGCAGTCTACCGCAAGTTACCGGTAAATACCGCTAGCAAAATAATAGTATCCGGAATTTCCGCAAGGTGGAGCTAATAAAGCTCAACCTCTCATGTTTGAGCTGTAGCCATCAAAGTCTTTAACGAAGATATTACTAATAGTATTAATAATAAATTACCTTGGACAAGCTGTAAACTCAAAGTATTGCCCTGGTCCACATTCTTTTTTTCATTGACCGTCTTTGTAAAAGTAACACCACAGCATTTCGCAATCACGCATTTTTTTCCAATCATGCAAAGTACAGTAATTTTTGAGAATCGATTCAGCATGCCTTACACATGCTCATAAAAGAGATTGATTTAGGAACATAAACATATTACCGTATGCAAACTGTACTGTATACCGTATCTATATGTATATTAAATGTCTTAACTGTGCCCGTTTAAGTATTGAATATTTATATGGAATTTTACCACTGAAGGGAAATCTTAGTGCCTGAGCATAAAAAGAATAGGAGCATACTGCAACGCGTGTGAAGGCCATAAACGATATTAATTTTGGAACATAAACATACAGTATATGGCTGGTCTCGGTACTTTAAAGAAAAAATACACACCAGTATTCCATTTCTCCCTAAACATTTTATATATATAATATATAATATTGAATATAATATTGAATCGCGTATATATTTTATGAAAGCAAGATTGCTCAGCTGGACAAAAGTACACAACCTATCTTTATCAGATATATTTATGCATCAAAGCCTTTACCGAAGATATTACTAATAGTATTAATAATGAATGACTTTGGACAAGCTGTATACTCAAAGTATAATTTCTTTAGCACATTTGTACAAGCACTTGGAATCTGTCCAAGCCATACTTTGTCAGGCATTTTGTTTTACTTCAAAGGGCATAAAAACTCCCTTGCTTTTAACAGGGCGTTTCATAATTTCTAACTACGAAAATGATTTAAAATGCGACACTTATCATTCAACTAGAGCTCAAAATATCACAAGGATCCTCAAGAGCACAGCAAAGACTGTATTAAAATATACTTGTATGAGATACATGAGAATCCAGGCTTTTTTTATCAATGCTTTCTTTTCCGTATACCAGATTTTATGGAACCACTTCAGAAGGGTGTCAGCCAGTCAGATTCCAGGAATCGGTACTTTAAAGGAAAAATACACACTGGTATTCCATTTCTCCCTAAACATTTCAAGCATCGAAGTATTTAACTAGCATGTGAAATAGCGTGTGAAAAAGTGGTAGTTTTAAGCTTTTCTGCTAATATAATATGGAATCGCGTATCTAAAGAATTTAATAACGATATGATTATATTCGTGTACTGCGACAGGGCTATGTAGGGCTGTTTCGCCTCCCTGTCATGCGAGTTGTCTTGTAGCCTACTGGTCTATGTGCCTGATTAACAACTTGTAGGTTGTGTGTTCAAATCCAGCTGGTGCTGGACTTTTCTTTTAACAAACATTTCTTCGAAAAAATAGAATAGCGATATTATGGACAATCAATTGACTTTTATATTTCAAAATATCGCAACATGATCGATTCTAAGTCATTTTTGATAACAATGAATAGTCACCTTCTTCCCTTCTGACAACGGTCCCTGCTTCTGCTTCCTGCTTCTATTGTGTGTGTGTGTAATAGAGTAAATTTTTATAGAGAAATGGAGGCTGGACAGTATGCGATACAATATAAACATTTATATTGATTTAAATCGTGTTTTGATTTAAATCGCAAACGCGTGTTTAATTATATGTGTTTTTTTAATCATAATCAGGCTAATGCAACATAAATTGATACAGTATCTCTGTCTTATTTTTAGTAAATAAAGTGCATTTTTGCACACTATATGTGCAAACGTTTTATGATATGTCGTTGTTGTGAATGTCTGTGGACATGTGCTGGCTGGACAGGAGGCTCCACTGTACACAGAGAGCTTAGAAGACAAAGATCAGACCTGGGCGCCGACAGTCAATCTGGACAAGACCAGTTATGGTTTTCCAGAAAAAAAGCCAGACCCCAGGGAAACAGCTACAAATTCACACTTAACAACACATTAACACCTAACAACGGGAGCAGGGACGAATTAGGCCAGTACCCACTATTGTTAAACATACAGAAAAGGATATTAAAGTATTGAATATTAGTATTGGCTTTAGTATTAGCCATACAGAACATTAAAGTGCCCCTTTTCCATTCAGCGGGTGCCTGAGCCGCTGTGTCCTATCTTCTGACAGTCGCCGTTGTGAACAAACATTTCTTTGAAAAAATGAGACGTTTCCCTTGGTCAGAGATATAAATATATAATATATAAATAAATTAAATTTAACTAACGTGAAATAGCGTGTGAAAAAGTGGTAGTTTAAGCTTTTCTGCTAATATAATATGGAATCACGTATCTAAAGAATTTAATAACGATATGATTATATTCGTGTACTGCGACAGGGCTGTGTAGGGCTGTTTCGCCTCTCACTTCATGCAACTGTACCAGGAAGAGGATTTCTTTCTATTCGAAACGTGTATTTTAAAAGTTTAAGAAGTAAAAACCTTACAGCGTACACAGATTTCTAAACTGATCAGGATCGTTATCTTTGTCTTATGCATAATAATGTTCACCGCTCTGTCCAGCAAATTAATAATAAACTTTATTTTATATAGCGTTTTAAACGAATAAGTAATTAGATTGCTCACAAACCTAATCACTTGCTTTTTCTTTTTATTTAGGCTCAGATTTCAACTATAGATCGTATTATTAATAACCATAATAACAACCAACCAACAAAAACAACCATATAAACATAATACCAACCAAAAACATAGATAACGACCACAATACAAAATCAAATATATCAAACCATTATACTCTCGCAAATTCCTCCAATTATCATAATCCCGCCCCTTATGCAAAACCAAACCCTCCTCCCATCCCAGTTTCTCCTCTTTATCATAAACAAAATCCACTTCAATATTCAACATAAAGCCTTACTGCTTGCTGGGTTTTTGAGGGGGGGTGTCTTTCGCTGGAAATCTCGCCTGCTTCTACTTTACGAGTACAACCCCCTCTCTGCAGGAGTGCTGGCTGTGACGAATTAAACCGGTTTCACAAGTATTGTAGGAAGTATAGTGTTAACTGGTAGATGGGCACCTCAATTAAGTCGCTTTAACATGCTAATGCATTGGTGTAACAGTCCGGGAGTGGCAAGCTTCTAATGTCAACTCGACTCGATTGGAAGACAATGAACGTATTTTAGCCCTAAATGAATTAATAGCAAACATGGTTTACATAAAATACATTTTTCCAAGAAAGTTTATAATAATGCGATCTATAGTTGAAATCTGAGCCTAAATATAAAGGAAAAGCATTTTCAGAGAGCAATCACGCTGTGTTTATGTAGAAAAAGCGATTAGGTTTATGAGCAATCTAATTACCTATTCGCCTAAAACGCTATATAAAATAAAGTTTATTTAGAGATGAATGATCAGTGTCGCAGTTTAAATAATTTTCGTAGGAGGGCTTGGACAGATTCCAAGTGCATTTTTGCAATTAAAAAGACTTAAATTCGATCATGTTGTGACATTTAGAAATATAAATTTGTTTGGTGCGAGTGAGGTTTTATTTAATCTCTGACCAAGGGAAACGTTTCATTTTTTCAAAGAAATGTTTGTTAAAAAATAAAATGATACACCAATGCATTAGCATGTTAAAGCGACTTAATTGAGGTGCCCAGCTACCAGTTAACACTGTACCTACAATACTTGTGAAACCGGTTTAATTCGTCACAGCCAGCACTCCTGCAGAGAGGGGGTTGTACTCGTAAAGTAGAAGCAGGCGAGATTTCCAGCGAAAGACACCCCTCCTCAAAAACCCAGCAAGCAGTAAGGCTTTATGTTGAATATTGAAGTGGATTTTGTTTATGATAAAGAGGATAAACTGGGATGGGAGGAGGGTTTGGTTTTGCATAAGGGGCGGGATTATGATAATTGTAGGAATTGCGGAGTATATTGGTTTGATATATTTGATTTTGTATTGTGGTCGTTATCTATGTTTTTGGTTGGTATTATGTTTATATGGTTGTTTTTGTTGGTTGGTTGTTATTATGGTTATTAATAATACGATCTATAGTTGAAATCTGAGCCTAAATAAAAAGAAAAAGCAAGTGATTAGGTTTATGAGCAATCTAATTACTTATTCGTTTAAAACGCTATATAAAATAAAGTTTATTATTAATTTGCTGGACAGAGCGGTGAACATTATTATGCATAAGACAAAGATAACGATCCTGATCAGTTTAGAAATCTGTGTACGCTGTAAGGTTTTTACTTCTTAAACTTTTAAAATACACGTTTCGAATAGAAAGAAATCCTCTTCCTGGTACAGTTGCATGAAGTGAGAGGCGAAACAGCCCTACACAGCCCTGTCGCAGTACACGGATATAATCATACCGTTATTAAATTCTTTAGATGCGCAATTCCATATTATATTCCCTTTTAATCAAATTCTAAAAGTATGCTTGTTGACTCCGGTATCACGTTAGTTAAAGACTTCGAAGCTTAAAATGTTTAGGGAGAAATGGAATACTGGTGTGTATTTTTTTCTTTAAAGTACCAAGACCAGCTACTGTATATACTGTATGTTTATGTTCCAAAATTAATATAGTTTATGGCCTTCACACGCGTTACAGTATGCTCCTATTCTTTTTATGCTCAGCTACTAAGATTTCCCTTCAGTGGTAAAATTCAATATCTACAACGGGCACAGCAAAGACGTTTACTGTACAGTAAGTCTTTCTACGACAGACCAACGGACCACGAGTGCCCCTGTTGGTCAACCAATCACGTACTGCGGTGCCACGCGTCATCTTGCGTCACGCTGCGCGACGCCACCTGCGGTACGTGTCTGTAACGCGCATTTTGAATGGCTGCATCTGTATGCTGACATCTATATGGCCCATTGGGAAGCCACAGTATTCCCAAAATGTACACACAAACCTACACACTACTTCAGGTACCTTGACGACATCTGGGGAACCTGGACGCACGGCCCACAGGCCTTTCAAGAATTCATTAACACCCTCAACACACACCACAGGTCCATTAAACTCAAATACACCAAGCATGAAAACCACATAGACTTCCTAGACACCACCACATACAAGGGTTCCTCCTTCAACAACACAGGCAAACTGGACATCAAGGTATATTTCAAAGACACGGACACACACGGCTTACTCCACAAAGACAGCTTCCACCCAAAACATACTTTCAAAGGACTGGTAAAATCACAGCTCCTACGCTTCCACAAAATCTGCACACAACAACAAGACTTTGAAGAAGCCAAACACATACTCTTCCAAGCTCTACACCAGAGAGGATACACACGAAGTTTCCTCAAAAATGTGGCACAAACATTTCTAAACAGAAAAACACCTGATGACAGCAAAATAATACCCCTCATCACAACATACTCCCAACTCAGCATAATAACCAACCAAACACTAAAGTCTACATTCACCACGATATTAGAAAACACAAACCTACTGAGGAAACACAAAATCATATCTGCATATAGAAAAAACAAAAACCTACAGGATTATTTAGTCCAAAGCAAACTAAAACCGGTACAAAACAGATCAAATACACCAAAAGCCAAACACTTCAAACAAAAAACAACCATCCAAAACAACAAAACCAAAGAAATCCTCCAGTTGCAAAGGGCGCTCTCAGAAAACACCAATAACGCTGTCTATGGCATCCAGTGCAAAACGTGCGGGGTGACCTATGTGGGGGAAACAGGTAACTCCATCCGAACCCGACTGGCACAACACAGGTACAACATCCGGAACCAGCGGGAAAGGAGGACTCACCTGGTGGCACACTTCCTACAGCACGGGCTGGAAGCGCTGGAGGCCACAGGACTGGAGAGCAACCCCAACTGGACAGAGATGGAAAGAAAGAAAAAGGAAACTGAGTGGATCAAAAGACTTCAGACTACCTTTCCACATGGCCTGAACATCAGAAAATAAACTGGGAGGGTTTCAGTCGTTGGAAGGAGAGTGCAACACTCCTTGTCCCAGATGGTCCCTTCTTAGAGAAAATCTGGGAGAAAGAGCTTTGTTCCCCTACCTTAACCCTAACCCTTCCCTTACGGTAACCTAATTGGGTGGTAACGTATAAAATATACTCACCCTGTGTGCCGTCTGGGAATTACCGGAGACCTGGAGAATCCTTGCCGACTACGCCAAATTGTTGTGGGAAATCCTTCATCACAGGAGCAGGACACAGTCTTTGTGGATTCAGTTGTTTTATTGAGCTCAATAAGGACATCAACGCACGTTGGGTCTGCCCCGCAGGACAGACAAACTGCAAGGGTTTCCCAGCTCTTATATACAGTATGATCTCAGGAAGTTGTTTTGTTTCAGCTTCATGTGTATTCGTCGTGCCCTTTGATATGTAGCATTAGTTGACCGGTTGGTCCTGTCTCATGTCCTGTCCTTTGATGTGTAGCTTTTCTTTTGATATGTAGCATGAGATGACCGGTTGGTCCTGTCTCAAGTCCTGTCCTTTGATGTGTAGCTGTAATTGTTGGAGCTGCTTAAGATATGTTAAGACGGGTTCGATTCCCGGCCAATGCAGTGGCTTTTGCAGCAAGCGGCTCCATTACTTGCATCCCCTTTCAACTTGCAACTGAAAACCCACTGAAGCTTAGAAGCTGTGACCAGATCAGTACCTGGATGAGGGTGACCTACAGGGAAAAGCAAAGCTTACAGCTGGAAGCGGTGTTAATGGAGCCAGTGGTGGGGCGCTCACCCTGAGGTCTGTGCTGGTCCCAATGCCCCAGTATGCCTTTTTGACAAAAGCTCTTGGTAATTGATGGTCTTCAATAATGCTTCTCCTTTAGGTACATTTGAAATCAGCTGAAAAATGCTGTGAA